>NC_072855.1:26600000-26652500 GCF_028858705.1 Grus americana | reverse complement strand
CTAAAAATCTTGCCGAGGAAGGGGGCGAATTTTCTGGACTGCTTTCGGCTCGCCCTGCCCCGGCTGTCTTGGGCACCACCCGCCTCACCTCCCGCGGCCGGCAGGGAGGGATCGGGCTCAGCGGCCGGGCAGTCCCCGACCGGGGGACGGGGCCCTTCGGGCGGGGGCTCCTGGGGCAGCCGAGGGGGAAGAGGCCGGGCAGCGGCCGAGGAAAGCGTTCCGCGGCGAGAGCCCCCCTCCCCCGTGCTCCCTGCCCGGATAAAGCCCTTCCTGACAGGGGAGGGAAGGGGCAGGCTGCAGGGCAGGGGCTTCCCTTTGGTCTCAGTGTGTGTTCTGTAAAGTTGTGACAGATTATTAGTAAAGGGAGGGGTTTCACAGTTTGATGAAGATATAACACACTCTGGACTATCCATCCTCCGGGCCCATTCATCAGAGGCAGAGAGGGGGAGAGAGGAGCTCTGTTCCTCTCCCCCGGCGCAATTCATCACTGCGGCTGAATCAGGGAGTTTTGTCCTCCAGCGACCCGCTCCCCTGGCCGCCGTCCCGGGATCCTTGCTCGGTCAGCTCCGGCCCAGACCAGCCCCGCGGAGGGCCCGGGGCTGCCCCGGTCTCCCCCCCGCGCCCGGGTTGGGACGGCCGTCACCGCGGCCGCGGGGCTGGCGCCCCTGGGCCGGGGAGCGCGGGCACACACGGGGGTCCCGGAGACCCTCTCCCCGCCACAGGATAGATATAACGCTTCGGAGAGGAAAGCTTAAGTGCCGTGTAGAGGAAGCAGGAGGGATGGAGAGGGACAGACGGACAAACAGATATGGATGGGGCGAGGATGCTCCTACGGCAGTCTTTTGTTTGGGAGTGAGTGATCCTCATTGTTTGTCGACGCGGAGAAGAGAGGAAATTAATTGCAACCAATTAATAATTAATCCCGTTTAAACAGCTTTATTATCACCCACGAACGAGAGGGAATTGGTCTGATAACCCCCCGAAGACCGAATGTCAAGTTTAACCAAATAGTTATTGCTTTATCAAACAGAGTCTGCAAATAAATTAATCAAAAGCAAATATGTTCTTTGTGCGGCTCATTTGCCGGTAATGGATGGATATGAAGATTTGCCGATATTATTGTCTGTCATTCAATCTAACAAAGTGAACATTTATTGCATATATATTAAAAATTATCCCTTAATCGAGTGGGGCTGGGGTTGCAGTTATTGGAGTCTTCCCAGAGGTGAAGTCCCCTTGGATAGGAGCGGGGAGGGCTGCTCTTCGCCTCCCGTGCGATTCCCTTCGGAACATGTTTCAAAATTGCTTTAATCCACCGCTAAATTGAGCTGTTTTACTAACTGTCCACGATATCATAAACAGTTTGAGGAGCTAATGGACGAGATGTTATAAAAATAGTGGACGTAAGGCACAGAAGAGGCGATATATTCGCCCAGGAGTGATGGCCGGGGACCCAGCCACGGCAAACAAGCCCTCTTTGTCTCCCCCTTGCTTACATCATTTTCTAATTAGGCATAAAATTGTCTTCATACACTGGTATCGCTGGCTTCATAAACATAACCATTATGGTTCATAAGGACCCCATTGTGGGGAGCCCCTCTCAAAATAGAAAAGGATCTGGAGAGGCCCAGAGAAAAAAACATCCCCTTTGTTTTCTCTTTTGAGAAGACGGATGGGCAATGTCACGCAGATGATTACTTTGGACTATTAAATTGTCAGAAAGGAAGAATTTCCCTATTAATAAAGGGATTATGGGGGAGCGATGGAGCTGTATGCTGGAGGCTGGCGAGGCGCGGTACGAGAAGCGGGGTGCGCGGCGATGGCGGGACGCCGCGGGGGAAGCTCCGCCGCCCGGCCCGGCACGGCCCGTGGGAGCCGTGGGATTCCCGCCGTGGCACTCCCAGGAGCGAGCCTGGCCGTGGCTTGGTGCCACGCACCCGCGGAGCAGCGGGCAGCCCCGGCCCAGGCGCCGGGATAACTGGATGGAGATGGATGGAGCCGCCTATCGCCCCCGACGCGGTGTCAGCCCCCGGACAATTACTGTCTCCAGAGGGATGGACAGACTGACTGACACTGACCTCTGCCCACGAGCCCACTGGCGGCCCCGAGGAGCTTATGTGCAATTTGCTGGATTTCGTTTACAATAACCCGACTTGACATAAATAACTCTCCATGCTGTGTCTACGCCCGCCTGACCTCCTGAACTAGCGCGGAAACACTGCCGTATTGATCAGGGGCGCGGGGTTTTTTTTCTTTTTTTTTTTTTCTTTTCTTTTCTTTTTCCTTTTTGGTCCATGAAGACCCGCTCACTCCGTCCCCCGGTCCGTGCGCTCCCCCGAGCCGTACCCGGCCCGGTCCCCGCAGGGGGGCGGCAGCAGGGCCCGGTCTGTTCCCCGCGCAGCGCTGCACTGAGCCCTGCTGAACCGGGAGAGCGGTCCTGTTTCCTCGGACACCTGTTTTTCCTTTAGAGCGCTTCCCTAACGTTAAAAACCGGCAGGAGTTAAATTTCATGTCGGGGCAGCCAGCAGCGAGTCGCGACATCCCGAGGAGGGCCGGCCGGAAAGGCCCGGGGACACATGGGCTCCCTGAAAGCCCCCGCTCCCGCTCGGTTCTGCTCTCCCGTCCGTCCCCGCACCGCCTCTCCACCGGTGCTCGGGGCCAGACCTTTGTCTCGGCCCCTGTCGGGAGCTCCGCGGGGGCATGCGGAGAGGGACGGAGAAAACTAAATAACCGCGAACGAAAGTAAATGGGGGGGAAAGGGACTCCCCGACAGAAGCCTTGCGGAGCGGGGCTGGTGTTATCCATTTAGTGTGACATATGGAAATCTCTCGGCGGAGCCACAATTAAAGGAGCCGGCCCTCCGTCCTTTATTCCCCGCTAACTTTTGTGTTAAATGTTAACAGCCTGGCGCTATCCATTCTGGCTCTATTACCAAGTGAATGTTGACTCCAAGGCTGCCTTCCTTTCTGCCTATTCTGGGGCTGCCTCCCACGCAGATTTATGTATTTTTGATATTAAATTCTTTCTATCATTAAGCCTGCTCTCTTGTTGACTTTCATTGACCCCTGCCCTTGTCCCCATACTTTTCCATATTTAATACAGGAACATTTTTGCCGGTGCCCTCCCCTCTTTGTTACCTCCCGGTTGACTGCCGTCCCTAATGGCATGTGCTGTTTGCTCTGTTGTTGAACTTGGTAGGGTCACATAGTCTTGTGCTGTGATATCCTCCGCATTTCCAGCCCTGCGATCCTGGGGAGGTGCCTTGAGGAACAAGCCTTTTTTTCCCCTAGCTACCGGCTTCCTAATGTCTTAAGCAAACACCTTCGCTAATGATCCCCCAGGCTCCCCAATCCCCTCGGGGTTTTGTTTAGCTGAACTCCTAGTGCTCTGCCTGTCCCACTGGTAGCGTGGCCTCTGTGACCTGAGACATCGCAGCTCTTCTCCTTGGAGCAGGCTGCCTTGTCCAGCTCCGCCTGGGCCAAAGGCCAGGATCATGGGAGCATTGCATGCCACCAGCTGCTTGAGGTGACACCGAGTTACAAAGAAGAACCGCCAAAGGAAACTTCGGCTCACACAGGCAAATGAATGTGTTCATTTATCTCCTCTGACTCCGCGGTTCGCGGCGTGCCTCGGCCCTACAGCTTGGCTGGGGGAGAGGGTAAACGTCCTTCCCAAGAAAGATTGGCTCACTTCTCCTAGGCCGGTCTGTTCAGTATCATTATGTGACCGGTTTTCAGAATTGAAGTTGCCTGGTGTTTTGATTCTTCCCTGCCTGTGCAGTTGTGCCCTGGAGGTCCCTTCAAAATGGATGCTAATTGTTGGGGCTGCACACTGCTGCCTGCTAAAATGCCCCAGAGCTCCCAGGCCCTGCTCCTCAATGGCTTAATTGACAAGGACTTGTCTGTATTTAGGAGCAGCTGGTCCAAAGCATTGGCACATCAGTGCAATCTTAACACAGCATCCCTAGCCTGGAGGAGTATAAGGGTAAACGTGGTTAAAATGAAGGAAGATTTATAGTCGGCCCCCTTGGGTAATGCGACAGAAGACAGCTACCAAGATTTTCCCTAGTAGGGGTTTCATTCATCAGCTTCCCAGCCTTGGTAACGTGTCTAGGAGCCACGTTCCAGCTATTATTAATAATAGGAGGTGGCCATTTAGCACAATTAGGCAGGTGACAGTATTCCACAATAATGCGTGGCCCTAAACGAGACGGGGAGCCGCTAACAAACAGATCTGTGGCCGAGCAGCACCGGGGCTCTGCGCTGCAGCCATGTCCTGAGTGAGTCTGGGCTGGTCCGGGGGGCAGCGAGTGCTCATCTACCTGCGAACCCCGCAGCTCAATGCGTTGCCAGCTAAATCCTGGCAGGCACCAGCTTACCCTCCTCCTACGAGGAGGGCTGGGAAAGAGCTTCTCCCGCCGAACTGCCTCCTCCGAACCCTGGATTCAACCCTCTGAAGACACGGATCGGGTTAAAAAATCGTCCTCCGTTGCGTCTCCGAATTTTGAGTTAAGGTTTTCTTTCATTTCGGATGCACAGATGAAATATATTTTTTTTTTCCCCCACTATCTTTAAACACTTCTTATGTGCTTCCCATTTACACGATTTAAACTTATTTTATTTCTAAACGGGAACGTCTGGGTTTATTTTCTGCACAGGGTTATTCAGCGTTTTACAAAGAAGGTTTATGGCGCGGCTTAAAACTGAGGGGTTTTTTGTTGTTGTTGTTTTGCAATGTGTGGGAAATACTTTTATGTTCACACAGTTCGCTCCATGAATAGGGATAATAGGTTCGGGATCCTCATTGAAATTTGAAGTTTTTAAACAGAAATTCCCTAACTTTTGCTCGTTTTCTCAACTTTTTTCGTAGGAACAATGCCAACATTGAAGCCCTCGGTTGGAGTCTGCACAGTTGGAGATCTTTGGTGCCATTTTAGACATCTTTGGATTTCATCAATCAAACTGACTGCAATTTTCCATAAAACCCCTGAATTTGGGTCAGAAAGTGGGCAAAGCAGATAAAGATCGTTCGAGCTGTCTTATAAGATGATAAATAGATATCCTTTCAGTCCAACAATGCAAGAAGTGCAGTTTTGTAATTCACTTCCATTGGTTTTGAATGCAGTGAGTCGAAACAATTTATACATGTTTTCCCATGGTTAGAAGATGTCTTTACATACTTGTCAATAGTAACTTGACCTTTTTCCCCACTGAGCTACGAAGAGGTGCTTTTTTTTTTTTCTTCCAGAGTACAGAAAAGGGTTGGTTTGGGTTGGTCGTCCCGTCCCCCCCCCCTTTCTTTTAGCGACTAAATCAATAGGTTATTTCTTCTTATTCCGAGGTTTAAGCAGATGGTAGGTGGTTCGCCCCAGTTCAGCACTCTGCCGAGGAGGTATTTTACTTTGTGCCACGATGAGCGGGCGACCCGAGCGAAGTTTTAGCCAGACCTGTTGGATTTGCCCAGTGTATTCTTGAACTTGGAGAATGCCCTTTCATGTAAGGGGGGAGAAGCCCTAAAAATCACAGGCGGAGACCTCGGTGCATCCTGCCAACCTGCTACAGCTGGCAGAGCCCTGCCGTGGGGCCGAGGGTTTCTACCTCCGGGTTTCTGGCTGCTCCCTGGCTCAATCCCACAGCTCCCGGCCGGAGGAGGAATGTCTTGCAGGGGAAAGTCCATGCTTAGATGCTCCCGTTAGACGCTCCACGCATCCGGGCAGGACGGGGACAGGCAGCTCATGTCTTAAGGGAGGCCCGCGGAGGTGTGGAAACACCTTTAGCATCACTAGCACAGCGCATCGGTCTGGGAGTGTTTCGGAAAGTATGCTACCACCATTGGCCTGGGTCTGCAGGATGGGGAAACTGAGGCACGGAGCCACTTTCCCACGCCTGGGACCGCGTGTGGCCCGGTCCTTGCCGGCCCCTGCCCATCGCTACCAAGCGAAGGACCCTTCTGGGAAAAGGGCAGGCGAGAAGGATATATATTTGGGAGGCTTGAACTCCCCCATTTCCCCGGAGACCTGCCCCTCGGGGCAGTCCACCGGGTCCCCACGCTCTGCCGGCGCCCAGCCCGCCCTGTCCCTCGGGGCAGCCTGCCGCAAATCGGCTCCGGTCCCAGGCAGAGGAAGGTGGTGGAGGGAGGAGGACCGGAGATAAGCATTAACTTTTGCCTTTCCTCCCCTCGCCTTGAACACGACAGCCCTGCTAAGTGCTGAACGCTCCTCGCTAATGGATAATGACCTGCGGTGTGCAGCTGCCTCCTACTCCTCAGATAAAGGCTGCTTTTGCTATTAATTACATTTGTAACACGAGCGCAGTAGGTTCCCAACTAAAACAACCCAGAAACGGCAGCATCCACGTTACGGCGGGCACAGCCGCCCTCCCGGAGCACCCGGACCCTTCTGCAGAGGGCAGATTGGGTCCCCGGCCTCTCGCTGTCCCTTCGGGGGGGATAATCTGGGGGGAGGAGGTGGCCCAGCTGCCCAGCAAGGTTTCTGCCTCCTTGCAAAGGACCACGTGGAAAGGCGGAGGGAAAGGGTTAAAGCATCTCGTGGCCACTCGTGGCTGCCCACGAGCCCCGCGGGTGTGAAGCAGAGCAATTCACGCCGTGCCAATTTCAGGGATGAGAACAGTTCCCCTTCCTGAGGGGGATCTTTGGGTGAAATTCCACCTAAACGAGATAAAAAAACCTCTTTCCCCCCGCCCCCCCTTTTTTTTCCTCCTCAAGCGAAGACATGTTTGTTGCCCGCCCTCCTCTCAGCTCTTCTGCAGAGCCGAAGGGAGGGAGAGAGGGAACGATGTTCCGCAGCGCAGTCCGGAGCCGCAGCTGCCGTGAAGCTGAGCGGGAGCTTTGCCCGACGAGGGGGAGCGGAGCCCGCGGTGCCGCCCGTCTCTGGGCACCGGGACTCAGCCGAGCCGTGTGCGGGGCCAGGGGCGGGTTGGGAACCATGCGGGCACGAAAGCAAGCGCCCCGCAGCTGCAGTGGGGGCTGCGGGAGGTTTTGGGACACCTCAGCAGAGAGAAAACACGTCTCCGGACTTGGGCTCCTTAAAAAAATGCCTCTGTGTGTTTATAACTCCGCAGCAGGAGCTTAGCTAGAGACACGCGGCAGTAGTTACACAAGATTTTTGGGACAAGCCACTCATATTCGAGTTGCGGTTATAAATAGCGCGATAAAAATAGTAATTTGATTCTTAGGGAGCTTTCCACTCCGTGCTAAACGTCGAAAGTCACGCTATAAACAGGTAAAAGGATTTCTTCCTTGCCTCCTTGCTGTCTGCGTCCCTAAGCGAAGCCCCGCGGTGCCGGTGCCCGGCCCGCTCCCGGCCGCGGGAGCGCAGAGGCGGGCGACGCCGAGCCGTTGGCGGGGAGGTGCGGGGCCGAAGTTGGCCCCATGGCCTTGTGCCGCCCACTCCGCAGCCCCTGCTTTCTCTGTTTGGGTTTTGTTGGGGTTTTTTAATTTTTTTTTTTCTCCTTTTAAAAATTTCCCTTCCGTCAGTCTATCGTGCAAACATTGAAGAACACACTTGAAGCTAAAACTGACGGTAGAAATATCTGCTTAGGACCTTTCCTTTGTCAGTGGCTATCTCTTCAACCACTGTTACTCGGTGCCTCCCAAGAGCGAAGGGGCTGGCAGAATATCTCTAAGGGGAGACCTCGGATGTTTTCACAGGATGAGCGCGGCTCACGCACCTGCTGAGCGGGGCGGAGGCGTGCGGGCATTGGCGGAGCCGTGTCGCTTTGCCCCGAAGGGAAATCAATAACCTTTTGAATGTCATTCCCAGCCACTGGCACCAGCCGGTTAACGATTCACCCGGGCACCCTCTTCAGCAGCGGATGACTTACCCAGGATGATAAATACACAGATTTTTCAGTCGACCTGGTTTTTAGCGATGGAAATAACCCTCCTGGCTCCTTATTGTTTAGCTCCCCTCCCTCCGGCCAGGTGTAAGGGTGGCTTTCGGTCCCACTCGAGCCCCCCAGGGCCTGTCTGAGGGGGAGAATCCCCCTTTCCTTGTTTTTTTCCCGGGTGGGGCCGGTGTAGGCGGACACTCACTGGGGGCAGGACCTCGCTAGTGGCCGGCGGCGTCCCGGGCTGGGACAGAGCTTTGTCCCGGTGCCCCTGGGCTGGTTGGCGGGGACGGACGGGACGCACCACTCCAGACACATCAGGCCAGAGCAAACCTGGACCGCACCGCACTGGGGCCGGAGCTGGCAGCCGGGCGGGCGGGGAAGCGTGGCGGAGCCGCGGGCCGGGGGCCGGGAGTTGGAGGGAGGTGCCCTCGGCCGGGGCAGGCGGTGCCACTCACGCCGGCGGGGGGCTCGCAGCGCGCTGCAGCCCCGCTCCCCGGTCTCTCAAAGCCCCTTTCAGTCGCTCTGCGGGCTCCTCACCGGAGGAGGTTGGAGCTACATAAAAGCGCATTATGAAAATTATAATATCGGGCCCTGAGCATGTCCGCGGAGGCAGCTCGGCAGCTTTCAGGCATTGAGCCCCTGTTCAGCTGGGCTGAGCTGTAAAATATTCATTTGAATTCGGTGCCTGAATGGAGCAGCAGCAAGAACAACGAGGACTGGGGCAACAGAGCTCCCTTTATCCCCCCTGCAACTTCCCCCTGCTTGGCGATTCCTTTCCTGTTGCACCTTTCTCGCTTATGGGCAAATTCAAGGGCTTTTCTTCTTCTCTTTTCTTCTTTCTTTTCTCTGAGCGGGAAGGGGGGAAGGAGCGGCGGGGGGACGTGTGCAGGAAAGGCCTCGTGCCCTTCCCTGCCTCCCTCCCCGCAGGATGCTCCCCGGAGCCGGTGGCTCGTCTGGTTGCAGTGCCGGAGGGGGGGGGGGGGGGGGGCAGGGGGGAGTAGTACCGGGCACGCCCTGCCAGGCAGAGCCGAGCTCCCCCCAGCACTCAGCTCCACACGGGGGAAAGAAGCTTCTTTCTCCATCCCGGAGAGCAGCCCGCTCTGCCTGGCTTAGCTTTAACACAGCCCCAAGCCCTGCGACGGTACTACCGTCGAGACTCGATGCGAAAGAGCCGCTTCATGCTTTTGGCCCCACAAATCCCAAGGAGTGGGGCATGGGGGAGCGACGGGGGGAGGGGGGCCCGGCTTTGGCAGATATGATCTATGGAGGCAGATGAGCCGACCTGCTATTCAAAATATTACCCATTGTGTTGGTAATGGCCCGTTTATGACTGGAATAACCCCTTTAATATTAATAGAGCCTTTTAAGGCCGCGGTTTCCTGGGCGCTGGGCAGGCGGGCGAGCAGCGCAGGTGTTGGGGCAACCTGTGCAGGCGGTGGCCCGGCCGCGGCTCCCGGCGCAGGCAGCGAGCAGGTGCTGGCGGGACGCGCACCCTCTGCGCCCGGGCGAACAAAGGCTCGGCTCGCCCGGGGTCTGCGAGCATGAAGAATTGTTTAATTTCAGGGGAAAGTGAAAGGCTCTGCTTCTGCCGGGACGTGACATTTCCTGTGGTGAAGCCTGCATTGGCTGCTAATAGAGATCTAATTGATGGGTGAAGTCCCATTTCCGCGCTTTCTCCTTTATTGCTCCATCCAGTCTGTTGCAAAATATAACCTTAATCTGATTTAGCAATTCCTCCAGGATTCGGTGCAAGCTTACAGCACAGGAAAAATCGTTATTAAAAAAGTTAAAATACAGCCTTGGATTCAGTGCGTTGCCTTTTTCTGTTTGGATTTTTTTGTTTGTTTCTTTTCTTCTTCCTTTTTTTTTTTTTTTTCCTAGACCCAGCCCTACCCAGGCTCCTGGCATTTAACACGTTCCCTTTCGGTAATCACTTCGGGGTTTATGACTATTAATATCAGAAGGGATAGGCGATAATGCAGCCGCCTCGCTTTGTTTTAAATGCAAATGTCAGCATTTCGGAGCGAGCTCCCGAGCGCGGCGCCGGGCGGGGACTGAAGCGCAGCCCCGATGGAGCGGCGCATCCCCGGCCAGCAGCTCACTGCCACCCGGGGAGGGGGGGTAAGGCACCAACAGTTTGTCGATTGACGTCGTCAGAATAAAAAATATAAGGATAAATAACAAGCACCGTTTTGCTGGAGCTGATTTATCTTTCTCTCCCAGGGGATAAAATAATATGTTTATTTCAAAAAGGCGGGGACGGGACCCAATGGCAACCGGCCCATTCACTCCCCGCCCGCAGGGCTTATGCACGGTCCGTCCTCCTCTCTTGCCTGCAGACGGGCAGAGGGGCCGGGGCAGACCGCGTCGCACCGGCCTTTACACCTCGGTGGTCTTTACTGGGTCCGGCGGGACTGGTGGGTGCCCCCGCGGGGCCGAGCGCCCGTGGGGGCCGAAAGCCCCAGGCGGGGTGTGAAGGGGCTCCTCCCGCTGCGGTCGGGAGGGGCTGCCTGGCCAGGCTCATCATGTGCGGAGGCAGCGGACAGGGCGGCGAAATTCCTTTTAATTGATTCTTTGCCTTTTTCTTCGGCTTCTTCTTCTTCTTTTTTTTTTTCCCATCCGCGCTATCTGAGATAGCGAGGAGTGTACAGGCATTCTGGACCTATACAAACTCTCTTCAGTCCCCCTTGATAGGTTTAATGAGGCGGAACGCGATGAAGGGGATTTGAACTGGTCTAAATGATTGATGAAGCCTGGGGCAAGGCTGAGCTTTTTCCGGATAAAGCCCCATACATCCCCTTATAATGGCTGGATAGTGGCAGGGCTGGGCTCCTTCAAAAGCCGTGGCCCAAGCGCATTGAGAGGAAACAGGGAGGGAAGGTGCTCTGTTGTTACCTAATCAGCTTGTGCACTGAGCCACCAGCCGCCTGAAGCAGGAGAGCGCTGCCGGGCAAGTGAGGCGGGTGAAAGGGGCATTTCTGACACACTCACACACACACACACACGCGCGTGCACACACCCTCACACCCCCGCGGAGCCCCGTCGGCCCCGGCCCATGCAGCTGCCTGCCAGCGCAGCGTGGGGCCCGACCCGGCTCCCCCCACGGCACGGCACGGCACGGCACGGCACGGCTGGCAGCTCTCACTCACCCGCTGATTGATGGTGATGGGCCCCCGAGCGAGGGGACACGGGTTTGCCCGTCAAAGCAGAGCCCTCCCGGTGCACCCTGGACCGGGGCTTTGGTGATGGAACTGGTGCTCATCGTGACACGATCCCTCTCTGATGTGACCGCACACCTGTAACACCTGCAAAACGCACACATACACTCAAACACACACAGGGACATGAGCGTATATGTGGCAGGAGAAAAGTGAGCCAACAGCTGAGGATGTTGCAATAGTAAGAAAAAGCAGATTTAAATAAAGGATGTTAAAATGTCTATTACCTTCAATGTTCTGAATGTTTTGGTGGGGCCTGCAAATTTGATGTCATATTCCATGGAGTTGTGAGGTGCCCAAGGCTCTTCAGCTGAGCCAGCCACTCTTTCTTTGGCTCGGAGAAATAGAAGCCAAGCCCAGCACCTAGGGAAGGTGAAGGTTGTGGCTGTCATCCCTTGTGGCCATGGTTTTGCTAGTGGAAAGCAGTTCTGGCAGGCAGGGCATAAAACTGAGTGTCTGATCCTGACTTGCAAGGAGTGACAAGTCTCCTACTATGCTGGCAGGGTCTGATTTGTGTTAAAATGTGCAACATGGTGCCTTGAGTATATGTATATGGGAACAGACATTCCACGTGCCCAAGTATTGTATAAAATCAGTAGTAGGAAAGAGTGCTATGTAAACATGTACCCTCTCCAGGAGTGATCTTCTAAACCTTGTCTGTGTCTTTCCCCTTAACAACCAAACACAGCCCGATTGCAAGGATACGAACATTTTGAGATCCTGCTGATAGGGCTCCTGGGATGGATAAAAAATCCTCTACAATATCTTGTATTTTTCAGTATAGGAAAGTGCTAGAAACAATCTTTTCCCCTTTTATACTACTAGAAAGTCCATCATGAAAAGAGGCTAAATTATTTGTACAAAGATAGAATTTAGTAAAGCAATGAGAACAGGTTGTAGGGGGAAAAGGATGACTATTCATTTTTTCGCTTCATTTCATCACTTTGGCTTTGATCATTCACCTTTGGGACCAACACCTCAAACCCAAATCATATAAAACTCTTACTGTAGTCAGCAAAGCTAAAATCTTGTTCCCCTTATGAAATCCCACTGACTTCTGAGGAACTACTTACACCTGCAGAGTGAGCGGATTTAAGAGAGTCCAAAGTAGCAACCCTTACAGATGAGAACTGCATCCTCCTCATCATCTGCCTTGGGGTGGGAGTACT
Organism: Grus americana; assembly: GCF_028858705.1. Classification (NCBI taxonomy): domain Eukaryota; kingdom Metazoa; phylum Chordata; class Aves; order Gruiformes; family Gruidae; genus Grus; species Grus americana. Next base: position 26,640,263 of record NC_072855.1, on the reverse strand, counting down.
CACACCGGTGGTTAGCAGCAAAGGAAACAAAAGCCCCACTCGAATAGAGTAACTCCACTGACTTTGTACCATGCAACATTTCCTTAACGCCAGGAAGTTAAGAAAGAATAATAGAACAACTTTATTAAGAAATGCGTATGAAGGGTGAGTCATGATTATTGTTGTCTTGCAAAAGCAATAGTGCTTTCAAAAAAAAAAGGACAAAAGAAATCAGTGAGTTAAATGAAATTATTAATACAGTGTAATTTGTCTCTGAAAAGCAAACAAAGACATTTGGGACAATGGAAAGAGAAACTGCTGGTTGTCTCTTCCTAGACAAGAACACTATTACATCTATCAATCTCCTTTTATCTCTGAATTATCTTGATTTTATTATTAACAATAACACTACAGCATATTCTATCCTACTCTACATCCAAGGATCTCAAGGCATTTTAGAAGTATTAATGAATGAGCAGGGCATGAAAAAACTTACTTGGTATTTAGTTACTGGCTTCTTCCTAGAGATATTAATGCAGACAGAGTTTCACAGTTTGGCAACAACGTCAGGGCAAATATTGTTTATCTACTTTTTATGTAGAAAAAAGAGGTGCCATGAGATAACAAACAATGTGTACTTTGACTTGGAAATTGGGGCTCTTCAGTATTAAACAAAGATCAGAATTCAAGTCTGATGATTGCTAGTCTGATTTCTTACCAGCAAATCTCTGTCTCCGCCTTATTGCTGCCGATACTAAACTACCTCCTTCCCCCTGGCCAAGAAGACCAGCATTTGCACTTGGAGTATGCAAGTGTTCTATCCTGCTCTGTAACCCCTCTCCTTGCCTGGTGCCTCCACAAAAAATACTGCACAGGTACTCCAACACCAGGAAATGGGTTGGCCAGGCAAATTTATGAGTAATGCGGTTACTCTCCTGACAATTTTAACATTCAGTCTTGCATGGAATCAATTATTTGGTTAACTAGATCACCTCACATATGCTGTCTTTGTCCTGAGTGCTTTCTTTCCTCTCCCAAAAATGTAAGGTGGAACAGAAGAGGTTAACAGAGCCCAGAAAGTTGAAGCAGTAACCAGCCAGGGGGGTTTCAGTAGGTACCACATACATGAGAGCAAAGTGGTTAGAGGCACTGAAAACTGGAACAGGCCTGGAGCCTGCCAGTTCCCATTTCTTTTTAAGGTGGAAAATCTAAACTCAGAAGTCCAGCTTCTTCCCAGTACAGTAATTTGGTGGGAACTGTTCATAAGTTTCCTCCTTCACAGGGATTTGATGCAAACAGAGGAACAGTAGGCTCATTTGATCTTTTCATTCAAAAGATGTTTTCTTCCTCATCAGTAATAACAAAACTCCACAACGATATGAGGTCTTTTTCAGCTTATGTCAACAGAGACTCCTTTATGCAACGGAGTTATCTCTCTCTCTGTGTAGCCAGAGTATTCCTCTGATGAAGTGCAGGGTCAAGTGACAAACTGCATTTAGCCCATGCTTGCCTGTTTAACCAGTACCACTTGTCTGTAAACTGGTGTTAGAAAAGTAGGACAAAAGCTTCTAGTTTCCTCCAAATGCAGAATTTCCTCCATCAGAATCCAACGGGCCTGACGCCTGCACGGATAAATCCTGTGAGAGACATGTTTAGTAACCAGCATTTTAGGAATTGAGGTAGAAATGGTTTCCCCTGAGAAAGCCAGCCATGTGCCTAGCTTTTGCTATGTGAAAGCAAACAGACGATTCTCTTTTTTTATCAGCAGCTTACACCAACGAGCTTTCCAGAACATGGCTGTTTCTCTAGGGCTTACAGCTAGATGTCTTTTTCTGAATAATGTATTTGAAAGGTCTTGCTCAGGTGGATTCTCTGTTCCACACGGGCTGAACTCAAAATGATTTTTTTCTGTAGTAGGAAAAATCCAACTCTTACCATTTCATGAGATTGCAAGGAACATATCACTGGCTATGTCACTGTCGTTTTGTTTCAGATTGTCCTCTGGGTTCCCATGCTTGGGTAAACGCATGCACGCACACTAACATACAACCCAAAGAGCAGGATCACGTAAGTCTTATTTACTCAGGAAGTCAGACAAAAAAATCCCTTAAAGGTTTCCTAAATATTTTTCCTAGTAAATATGTGTAACATCTACTCAAATACTTAAGTTTGTTTTGTTTGTTTGCTTGTTTTAACATGGAAGCACCAACCTTGCTATTTACAGGTAAAGTGGCCACCAAAGACTAAAGAATATAAAATCTTTACACCTATCACTATAATGACAGATATTCAAGATAAAGTGCATAGAAACTTCTGCTAACATCTTCAAGGCTGGATGCTTGAAGTTAGCAGTCTATTGCATATATGTGTCTATAGCATATGTGTGCATCTAAATACAAAATGGCTTGTATTCAGAGATGCTGAGCTGTCACTGTTAGGTATCTTGTTATGGTCTTATTTTCTCTGTGGAGGAAATGCTGAATATTTGATTAGAATTCCCACTTTTAGAATATTTTCTCTGTGAACAGGGCCTCTTGTCTCGACTGGTGCTGCCATACACAGGCATTTGAAAGCGTCTCAGCCCTTTAGATTGCTTCAACAACAGAAGCGCAGGCAGCGAAACGAGCAACAAAGATTAGCGGTGCTGTGTCCCCGTTGGCTTTTTGCAGAGCCTCCTCCTGTCAGTGGTCAGTTATTATAACAGAAGAACAAAGTGCCGAAGCTGCCTGCAGCTCCATTCAGCCGCGCGGTTGCCCAGGCAGGCAGGCCAGCAGCCAGAAGCCAGCAGGCAAAATTTAACAGCCACGCTTCAAAATGCTGGTAACAGCTATCAATGGATCCATAACTCTCAGCTCTCCAGATATGGGGTCATCTTTCAATACTACCCCACTGTCATATACAACATTTGTCTTGTCCTGCATTCAACTAATTGTGTCAATCTATGGGGTGACTCTATAATACACATATACAATAGCACAATGAAAGCAATAATCTCCTACCCAGTCTCTTTATTTATTTAAGTGCTATTACAAAGTTTCCTGCAGCAAAGAGAAGCTGGGAGGCTACAACCTATTCCAGCCATGCAACAGCTATCCAGATGAAAGGAAGAATGCTGGTGACTTAAGTAAGTTACATGTTTCTGTGACTTTTTTTTTTTCCCCCTATCTTGATGACACTACCGAGTGGTATGGAGGGGGGTGGGGAAGTGACTTGACTAATATTTCAAAATGTGTAGCACCAAAAGAAGCAGAAATCCTAATAAACAAAATTCATTATTCCTAGGTAATTATTTTTCCTCCTGACATTTTTTAAAGGGAATGTTCTCGATTTATATTTATTTTGAGTAAAATGCAAATACAAGGTATATAAAATAGCTCGAAGCTTTCTCAGTTTAATGATTTTGTGGCTCTAGTTTTTGAAGTCCTAATATCATTATGTATCTTTAACATAAATAACTTCCGTGGTAGCAAAATGACTCCTTCTTAGTTCAAAATTCTGTTCAGAGGATTACAATAAAGTACTAGATATTGCTGTTCTCAGCATCATTGCATTAATTGCACAAATGACCGCATTTGGCTAATGTTCATAAGCCTTATAATCAATCAGGGTTCATTCTTGCTCTACTATCATCCCGACACACCACCAATTCCCTGTTACAAGTACTTACACCTCTTGGGCCCAGCCATAAATAGATGTTTCAAGGATCTCCTGCAATGACTGCATTTCCTCTGCTGCCTGAACCGACCAGGAACTTTTGGGGCTGCTGGCTGGAATCAAGGTGGTCCCCCAATCTCTGCAAGTTTCTACTGGACACTAAGAGCTACCCACAGACTATAAAATCCTTGTAGATACCACCACGCTTTATTCTCATGTGTTTATTACAGTGTCTGGTGGTTCTGCTGGAGGAGATGCAGACCTTTCTGCTTGGACTTTGTCCCAAGGTAGACAGAGGTAAGTGTCCTGAGATCATTGAACAGTCTGTATTTTACATTCTGTCCCAAATGCTGTCCACCCTACAAACGGTCCCTCCATATCTGACTTCCACATTCAGAGACTGAATACAGACTGAAAAGCCAGATGGGGAAAAGTCTTCTCATACAGACAGATGACTAGATTAAGCAGCAAGGCAAAGGTATGTAGCAGAAAGTTCGATACATCACAAAACATATCAAATATTCCAGGATGGAAAGTCTTCTGATCAATACGAGCACACATCTACCTAATGTTGTGAAAGATAACCTTTGAGGAGTTTTTTAAAAAATCCTGTGTCTAGAAAAAACCCTTTCAGCCTGATAAAAAGGAAAGTTCCTCTAATTATTTTCTGGAGAAGTAATGAAAAAAAAAAAAAAGGGTCGGAATGGGTAAAAATGTCAAATGCACATCTTCACTAATGCATCACCACGACAATTTACAATATCGAGGGGAAGAAGAATGGACATACTAACACATGCGCTTCCCCATATCCTACAGACAGCAAAAAGCAAGAAGGGATTGCTCCACCAAAGCCATTCACCATCCAGCCTAGCAGTCAGGCGGTGCCCCGTACCTCTCCCAAAGGCTGTAGCTGCAAGTACCTGGAGTGGAAGGACCTTCAGAGACTTGTGCCCATGCTGGAGCACCTTTTCCATGAGCATTGGGCAGGCTTCTGAGAAAACCAAAGGAAGGACCCTCAAAGGAAGATACTGGCCGGCTCAACAGAGTGGGCTCTGAGCGAGGGTGCGTGGGCATGTGTTATTTGTTAAACTGAGCTCTTCTTGCTTTGCTGCAGTGTTGTGAAAGAGTTTCCAAACCTAATTCTGTTTCGGGAAAATAAAAATACCAGAGTCCTAAATGCACTTGTCTGTAAAGGTTTGACTATGGGAGATCTAATCACACTGTGAGTCTCTCCTCAGTGCTTAATGACCTGACTGAATAACAGAAGTGAATTTATGTGAACATCGTGAACATACCAGTCCTGCCCTCCGTTCTCCTACAGCTCTTAGACAGTAAAGGTTGGAACAAGCTTTCCGTGAGAAGTTCATATGATGGGAAAAGAGCTACAGTGCTGGAATAAATCAGAAATAAGTTAAAGGATATTTTATATAAAGAGATACAAAAGGCAGTTAAAAACTTTAATATGATTAAACTTTTATGTGGAGACCAGAGTATGTGCAACGGAATGTTTCTTGAAACAAAGACAGAACTCCTCATGTTTTAAATTAAATCCTCCAAACTCTCCTCCTCTTTGGGCAAATCTTCTCAGAAGGGCCAGTGCCAGCATTTTTAGATTTTTAACATTGTCGATGACCAAAAAAACCCAAAAATGGTCTCAATGGTGCATTGGCCTGGTTCCCTAAAGCTACTCCTATCCTCAGGAATGACTGCATCTAAGAGTCCAATCTTCCCAATGAGATAAACCAAGGGGACAATTTCACACAAGATTTACCACTTGTAAAGTCTTTCTTCCAATGAATATTTCTAATGTTAAACAACCATGAAGTTGTGGTATCAGTAGCCTAGTTACAGGGTTAAGCAACTAGAGGATGTAAGTATGAGCACATCGTTTAGCTCATAGTCCTAACTGAGGCAAAATTTGCCGGAAAGCAAAGGAGCGAGATCTTCAGGATGTGTCCCATCACTGCCCCTTCCATTTTCTTGCATGCCAGTGCTTACTCCCCTTCTCAGCACAAGGGAGAGGTGGGAGGTGTGCTAGATGTGAGCAGGGCAGTGATGGAGACAGCATGTTTGTTACAGAATGTAATTTAAAGTACATAACAGCTGGAGACGTCTCACATGGGGCCAGACCATACACGAATTACTTGTGCACAGACAGAAGTTCTAATTGTGATAACTACAAAGAAGAGGCTCTGAGTCACTGGGAAGTGAGCTGGTTTCTGTCGGTGACTCCTTTCAGAAAGTAAATGCATCTCGTAAAAGACCATCTTCAGGAAACAACCTTTATGTGTGTATATATATACACACACACACACACATATATATGTAGCAACTCTCTACATAAATGTGTTGTTTGAAATACTCAGGATTTTCAGCAATGCTGTAACATTTGTATATCTACACAGTCACTATCTATTCCATATACACAAACATCCGCCTACCCAGAAAATAATTGTGGATAATTCAATGTTCAGATTCGATAATGGATGCTCAAATAAATATGAGAATTCCAAGCAAATTTGTGCAAATGAAAAAAGATTTCCTCTGACATAATGGCATGGTGCAAGGCTGTCTGTAATGAGCTGTAATTTGTCTGGAAGAGCATTTTAAAGGGGTTGATCCATCCACTGGAAGACCAGCAACTGCTCTGAGACTAGAAGCAATGAGCCAGCCTGCCTCGTCTCAGAGGAAATTACACCACAAGCAGGCCAAATTTCTGACAACTTCCATAAATTATTTCAGATTTTCATATTTCAAATTTCATCTGCATTCATCATGTGAGTTTGACTGGGGAAAAATGTCTAGGAGGAGCTCTGCTAGCATTCAGTGCAGCAGTCCCAGGAGCCTGCCCTGGGACTAGATAATTGAATTTAGTTTTGATTAGATTATTCTTGCTGCAGTCTACTGCCAATCTGAAGTATTGTGCCTTCTCTTCTACTTAACCTTCCTGCCCCATGCCTGCTCCAGCCTGCATGCAGCTCTCTGTATTGCAGAATATATTTGAACAATCAAACTTAGGAGTTATTATTTTGCTTTCCATTGTCCATCCTTATAAAAGCACACATCTTTCACTGGGTTCCCTCTTCCCTGAAATCAGATTACTTCTTTTTTTTAAGTTTGTAATATTGTTTACCATTTTCAGTGGAAAGTGCCCTGTAATTTAGGTGGAAAATCTAAAATCATTACTACATCTCTGGATGATGCAACATGCCATAAATAAGGATCATTTCTAAAACAGCTATAATCATCACTGGGCAATATACACAAGAATAAGAACAGGTAAATAATGAATTCATCCATCTATTTAACTAAAAATCTATTGTTAACCAAAGTTATTAATCAAATCTTTAGCTAGTGGTCAATAGAAAAACAAACAACCCCCCTCGCCCCGAACTAGCTCCACAGTCTTTCTCTGAAAGTAATCCATTAGAAACGCAGAATATGAACTTTTAGCAAAAAAATTCAACCCCATAAACGAAACACATTCATAAAAGAAGTGTGGCAGAACAACAACAACCAAACCCCTTCTTGTGAAATGCATCTGAATGGATATAACATTATTACTAGCAGTAATAATATGCAATAAATACTTCTTAATGTGTAGGCATTATTTTCTCCATCACAGAATGTGACTGAATTTATACATGTTTCAGGAGCAAAATATGTGTAACTCTCCAAGTTGTAGTCTGGATTATTAGAAACACACATAAGGTAAACAAAGCTAATGCTGTTCTTTAAGTAATATCTATCACTTCCCTGTTATTGAGTTATTGCTTTTAACAATATAGGGGTTTTTGATGCTATGTGTCTGAACTGAAGACTTTAGATTCTTTATTGTTCTCCATTTTGATGAAAAAAATTGAATTGGGGGCTGTTATATTGAGTTTTGTTCCGTAAATATACTGAAATCATATTTTTGTTAGAAACTATCAATAAATCCAGTATAAGAAAAGTAATAAGATACAAATATGAGCAGGACCTTTGCAAAGGAAATATTACAAAGAGAGTGTGCCCATAAAATATATTAGGGAATGTGCTTTCTCCCTTGTGTTTGGAGAAAATACAGAAGGAATTACAGGGAACTGCGTTATTTTTAATACAGATACAACACATGAAATCAGATGACTCTAACTGCTGGGGGATAACGTTCAAGAAAATGATCAAATGTGAACTGTTAACGTACATGTTGTCTTAAAAGGCGGTTATATATCAGTTTGAAGATTTGTTTCTCATTAACACAATTTACCAACACAAGGTATCTTGCTCCAGAAAGTGACTCTATGTGTACACACACATCTATACACACCCTCTACCTGTATATATGGAGTTGTATGTATAAATATACATGTGCACACACACGCCAATTATTTCGTGTGGATTTATACACATAAATGCACAGACGGGTCTGTATTTTTTAATGCGATTTCTGTTAATCGAAGAAAGGACTCACCACCACCAAGATCTACGGAAAACAAATGCTGATGAGAGGGAAGGAAAAATTAAACACGGCAAATGAAACATGGAATGTCCCACAAGGCGCAGTTAGAGGTAGGAAGAAAATAGCCGCGTACTTGCTGCCTATGAGTCCCACCCCACAGACCTAACGCTTTGCATTTTCATAGTAGTAGCCCCGCTGGAAATAAGGATTTGAGTATGCAAGAAAGGGCCTACAGTGTCCAGCTGCAATGGGCATGAGAAACCCAGAAAGGCTCCCCAAAATGTATGCCTTTCTTGCTGTTTATTGAAGAATCTCCCGGGTGGCACAGGGGAGGAATTCTTCTGACATCATCTGGTTTTGTCTACATTTTATTAAAAAACAATTTACATTCAGCAATGGGAGCTGTCTTAAAGACCTATTGTTTTCCCTTGTTTCAAGCAGCATCAATGGCTCATTCCTGCTCTTACTGAACTTAACAACCTCGGGCTCCGGCATTGTACGGCGGGTTCAGGGCTGGGAAGAATGTGTGAGGCAGCTCTCAGAGACCTGCACCTGATGCGGACGGAGACCACATGAGGCAGCATCAGGACTCACTTATTTCAGACACCCTCTGTCAGGCTCTCTGTCCAACTTTTGGCATGTTATTGTTATTTATGTTTTTCTTACACACATTTTACGCGTGAACTTCATGACATGGACAGTGTTTCTTGTTTTTCAGTGGAAGGAAATGCCCCTGGTTTTCTTGATACATATAGTCAGAAGTAATACTGACTTCAAAGCCTTAAATATGTGACAGCTTATTTGCAGCAGAAATTGTGCTTCCTTTGAAGTACTGATGGCAATATACATTATTAGTTATAACCACACCAAGTTAAATAATTTCTACAATTCCAAAGAATATTATAGCAAGTATATTTAACAAAGAAGAGTAGCCATGACTAGGTTCGGTTAATTATAATATAATTTATAGGTATTAAAATTAGCAGACTGTTGATTGTTTTCAAGTTGTGCACAATTTCAATCACCATCAAGCAGTACAGGTTTGATCCATGCCCTGCTGTTGTTAAGGGACATTCCTGCCTCTCCTCTCTGCTGCCCCTCTCTTCCCTTCCCCCTCTGCCCTTTTTCCCAGTGTCCAGATTCAGGTCAGTCTTCTCCAGCTGCTTTGCATTTTTTGCTTGATAAGAGAAATAGGACCATAAAGGTCATCTTTCCATTTTCCAAAGCAGAAGCTCTGTTCATGCTTTCTTTTTTTTTTTTTTTTGGAAGAGCTCTATCTTCTTGAGTGAAGTTTTCTTCAATTTCTTAACTCAAGGTAAATTAAAAAAAAAAAAAGGAAAAGGAGGAAGGAAAAAGATGTACAACTGCTTGTGGTCAAATTGCAGGTAGAGCTGATCACAACCTGGCTTTGACTTATTGGGTCATGAAGAACAGACACCTAAGGAATGATATAAAGCAATTTGCCAGTTCCCAGCACCAAGTGGTCTAAGAAAGGGAGATGGGCTGTGCCAGGGCTGGGCTTTCTGCGGGAGCCCCCAAACATAAACCCACAAGAAAGACCCATGCACCCAGAAAGAACTGGCTCCCAGGAAAAAAAGCAGTAACCAGGAGAAGAGCTCGATATAGGTGTTTTAAGAGCTGCTTTGGGTACTAGTTGTGATTGCAACAGTCATTTTTACTGAACAGAACTGAATCCATTCTGACACAGATCTGCACCATAACATCTAGTTCCAAAACATCACATTAGAAAAGTGTGACTAAAAGCATACTTTCCAAAGATAGGAGCTAGCAGGACATGCTCATACAAGCTTTTTACTGCTGTTGTTGTGAAAAGAAAGAAAATCTTTTCATCTGAAGGCCTTGTCCTTTATGATATAAGTAATGAATAAGTAATTTAATTAATGGAAAAATAAAATTTTAGAATCCCGTATTTAAATAAAACCAGGACTCCAAGAATGACACACCTAACACTTGGGTAACAGAGATGATTTTATATGATAAAGCTCTGGAAGGAAGAAATCTTGCTTGTAATTTCAAAAGTTAGAGTTATTTTTTAAACCTAGGGAGTTTTTTTCAAAATATGGAGAAAAAGATGGGGGTTTCTAATTGGAGATGATTTGCCATCAAAGCACTGCTTTCCAAAAAGTATTACTAACCCTCCCACGTCAGACTGTGCATGGCCAATCACTCAGCTGCTCCCCGTGTAACAGACCACATTGCTTTGAGGAGAGCAAAGGATTTCAGAGGAACAAACTATGGACAAACGTTTCTTTTTCTCCAGGATTAAATACGGAGTATATACAAAAAGGATAGAAACCAGCTCTTTCGGGGCAGTTCAGGTTTTCCTCACGTTGGGCTGGTTTCTCTTAGAGGTTAGAAATGGACCCTCAAGCAGCCGGTGCCCGAGGCGCGGGGCACCAGAGAGAGACCAGCTGATGCCCGGGATGCGGCTGCCCTCTCCCCTGGCGCGGGACTGGGTCGTTACAGCAGCTCTGTAACCGCTTCAGATTTCCTGGTGCCAGAGCAGCTTGGAAATGAGGGAGCTATAAATGATTTCCTAAATTTCCTTCTCTTTCTCCTGCTAGCAGGTCTTGACCCAACAATTAGCCCAGCTTTAACCATTTTGCAGCTAGAAAGTCATCCCAATTTGTAAATGACTTTAGCATTACAGTGCTTCATTGCGCTGTGCAGCGGATTCCCCTCTTTCTGAAACTAAAAGGGTCCCAGATCACACTGAAATCAAAATAACAGCAAAATCTTTGCGCCTCAGAAGCATTTCAGTTGCACGTGATTTAGAAACAACGAAACTTGGACTGAACCCAACTTCTGCACGTTTCTAGAACCAAATTCAAGGTAAAATCTTATGGAAAGTTTTAAAATGTTTGGTTACTTTTTTTTTTTTTTTTTAATATGTAGACTTCTGGGTTTTCTCAGTAGCTGGAAGCAAAACAGACCTAACAGCATGTCTCATGTCTCAGTATCTGTTACTTTACTGGAAATTGAGATAAGAACATCTCACAGAAAAAAAAAAATTCTTTACTAATTAGATTTCCAGTTGAATTTTGCACACTGAAGAGCACCTGATTTTCCAGATATGAATTCAAACTTTGCAGTTCTAGATCTCCCTTCCTCTCCGTAATGTCAGTACATGCTTCTGGATGAGCATATTTAACACAGCTCTAAGGTAGTGGCCTTCCTCCTTGATCTCCTTAGCACAAACACCGAAACAGCAGTGAGGCAGCTGTGTCCTCTGCCCAGCGCAGAATATGAATTCTTCCAGCACCCAGGGTCCTAAAGTGCCTCTCAGTGCCTTTCCCCCCAGCCATACGGCATACCCCCTGCGCTAAGGGTGCCGATCAAACGCGGCAGGGTCTGCACGAGCGGTCACCCTGCCAGGAATCTCTGCGCAATGCACATTCACCAAGATGGGGTATTAGCAGGAAATTTCAAGCAGTTTTTGTTCTAAAGCGTTTTGGTTTAATTGTCATGTGTTAATGAAACGCGGTAAGCCTGCTGGAGAAAAAAGTGGCTACAAAGGCTTCAAAGCATTTCCACAGGCCAGCGGCTGACAGCAAAGGCAATCCCTGTACAGCTGACAGCTACAGACCTGGATTCCGGAGCAGGGGTGCAGGCTCCAGTTGCGTCCCAACGACATGCAGAGGCAGCTCAGTCTAGGCATAGACAAGAGGGATGCATTCTGCCACTGGCCTGTTATGCTGATAGGCGGCGGCTGAGGGCCTTTGGCAGGAGCAGCTTCGCTCCACGCATTTCACCCGCAAGCAGCCATCCAAGGCTGGTGGGCCAGCGTCAGCCAGCCAAACACCTGGCACAGGAGTATGGTAGATGTGGCTTTGAATGTTGTGTTATGCCTGTAGCACCAGGGTACCTGTTATGCGAATTGCACGGAGCGTGATACATAAGGGAACTTGTGCTTCCTAGTTTAAGCGACTCGCTCTGTGTACAGCCAGCTTTCATTCTTTCCCGCTATAGCTATGTTTGCAGAAAAACACTTTGTTGTGCAAAAGAAAGTACGAAGCTAACCAGTGGAGTTGTCAGCAGATGGCTTGTCCTCATGGGGAAGAGCCACATGTGCCATGATCAGTGTTCTGGATCCTCTACTGCCTAGGAAGAAATTCTGCTGAAGAATTTAACAAAGCGTATGATGAAGGCACCCTCTATTCAGTGAAATCCTTAAGAACATCCTTGGCTTTCAGTGCATGTTTAAGTCCCAGTAGGTGACGTGTACTGCTGACAGCCACAGCGCTGCCGGCCCGGGTGGGCGTCCTCTGGTTTCTCTGCCTCTCTCCCCAGGCTGGCCTGCCATGCATCTGGGGGCTACAGCCAGATCTCACAACATGTTTGACAGCTGTTAGGCAATTAAATTCAATCTCCAATGCGGGACACAGACATTTGAATGCTCTATCATCAGGTCACAAAGTCTGAAAAAACATTGGACTCATTTGATGCAGATAATCAAGGCAATAATGCCACATAATCTGGGCAATTCTTTTTTTTTTTTTTTGCACACAGTAGCAGAACCAGGGCTGACTCAAGTGTTCCCAGTAAGCACAAGCAAAATTCAATTTTTCAGTCGCAGCAGAGCAGCTCCTTGGCACCAGCCTTCTTGGATGACTCAGAGCACCAAGGCTGAGCATATTCCCATGGCCCCACTCTCTGCACATCCATCCCTGCTCTCCACCTGCCTTTGCTCCTACCCTGCTCCCAGCCCTGAGCATCAGCACCCAGCCAGAACTGGTGGTGGGGACATTGCAGTCCATGGGGGACAAGAAGCACGGCCATCTCCCAGCCCCATCTCTCATGTCCTCACCTGGCTGCGGAGCCTACTTTGTGCAGGACTCCCCTCTGCCCAGAAGCATGGGCTGCCCTACACGTGCACGTGGGCGACCTAGGCCAGCCACAGCCATGGCTCCAGGCTCCTCACCTGGGGCTGGGGCTTTGCAAGCCCCCTCAGACCCCTGCCCTGAGCGAGCGCTTACTTTGCTTACGCCTGGATCTCATCCTGAACTCACCTGGCCTCTCTCTTACTTGTAAGTCTTTCAGGCTTAGCAGCAGATGCTTCTGAGACTGCAGGTCTCTGGTAACTCCCTGTTTTACATACCCACACAATGGCATTTCTCATCAGTAATGATGCAGCTACAATGAAAAGCAAGCCCAGAGCGCTAGCTCAGGGCCACCTTCTAGCACCCTGATGCCCCAGAGATAGCTGCCTGACCCTTGGGACAGTGAAGTACATGCCACTTTTGGGGGCTTGTGGCTCTGCTTGGTGTTGGAGAAGGGTGAGGTACCCCCTTACCTCCAGACAGGAGCTGGGGGAAGGTCCCTTGTGCAGATGGCACCAGGAGGGCAGGAAAAGCGTGCTTCAGTGAGACACAGTAATTACTCAGTCTGGGCTGCACCATTTCCTGCAAGAACCTATTTCTTCCAGCAGAGATCATTCGTTAAGTTTTGTTCCCAAGCAGTTTAGCTAAATGAGGGTTATTTTAAGTCTGCGACAGTGTTTCCAGATTTGATTCAGTGAAATTTATTATAAAATATGAAAGGTTAAATGGCTGCTTATGTTTCCTCTCCTGACATGAAAATGCCACACACACAAGTGAACGCCCCACATTCATTCTTCCTCCCTGTGTGTTTTCCGAGGACCACAAGAAACACCTACTGAAAGTCCCCCAGACATTGATCTCTGCTGGAAGGACCAGCAGAGATACTGCACTCGTTTTCTTTCCTGTTCCTCCCGCTTCCTTCCCTTCCCTCCTGTGTGTGCGATCAGTCACGGGCTGAGCTGAAGGGGATGGGTGGGTGGCCCCGCTCTGCTGCACAGGTGCTCCCATGGGTGCTCCCCTGGGCATTTCTGGGGTATTGTGGGGAGGGGAGCAGAGGGACGGGGGACTTACCATCTCCTTAGCTCCTTTCCTGCCTCCCCAGGAAATCTTTGTTTCTTACCAGCTGAATTTTTTCCTTCCAGTTTGGGAATGTATGTCTCATTAATGAGATTAATGGGGGTTGACTGTATGTACAAAGAGGACAATAGGTCCCTAAGACGAACCATGCCTCCTTTGGGGAATGTCAGTACAAATGGGAAAGACACGTAGATTTGTTGTGGTCTTTTTAGATGCCAGAATACTACCAGAACAACAGCGTAGCGCGGAGGCTGCTGGCAGCCCTTGTAACGGGAAATAATTACTGATGGCCAGCAAGTTGCACAAATGTCTGAGGGCAGAGGTTGGTGTCCCTGTGGCTACCTGGTTAATAACACATTTACAGATAAGAAAGCTGATCTATGAATGTCATGTTAATAAACAGAAGGTGAAAACAGAGTAGGGACATTTTTTATGGGCAGCTTCAGTAGGCAGGTTGGATTCAAACCTCCTGTTTTTGGTTTTTTTTCTCTCCAGAGGAAGAAGTGGCTTAGTGAGACACAGCCGGTAGCTTTTCCTCAAGCTCATTCATAACCAAGAGGGCAGAATCCTGCCGCAGTACAAGAAAACAAAATCTCAACAGACAAACCTCCCGTTGTCTTCTTGAGTCCCAGACTCTCTCCCAGGATTTGCAATCTGCTGTTCCCTCCCAGCCTTCCTTGTTCCCATCTCAGAGCAGTCTGGAAGATCCCCTTCCCAGAAGCTGGCTGCCCGGATTCTCAGTAAAAAAATATCCCATGGAGGCTGTCACTAGTCCAACACAAACCCGATCATTTCATTTGGCTTTTATAGCATCAAAACACACCTGTCCTAGCCAGAATATTAAATAAGGCCTGCCTTTGGTTAGCTGCATGTTTAAAGATATGTCATTTTCTACTAAAGATGAACTGAAATTTTGTCATTTCAGGCTTACACGGAGCTGCATTTATTAGAAAATGAAGTCTACATTTGAATGAGGACCTATTACTTCTATTAGTCCCTTCTGAGCCATCGCAAGTAAATATTATATAGATTATTAGAAGAGATGAGGAGACTGGGCAGATTGACTTCTTGATCAAGGTTACGCCGTACTCATTATGCAGCAGCACATCTGGAATGGTCCAGTAGTACCCTGAGAATTCCTAATACATTAATAAGACTTACACCTCCTATAATTGCATTTGGCTGATTAACTTTCGTCCAGCTGGTCTTAGCTGCATAAAAAGGTATTTTATAAGCTTGTTATACAGAAGTAAATTCAGAACATCTTTGGCATATATCTTGCCAACTTTTATTCTGACCTGAATAACTCACTTTCTGGCAGCTTTTAGCAGAGATGAATTTAAAATATCCATCACAAACATTAGCCCCCTTGAGCCCGAAACTTCCAGATGTATAGTCACGACCATATGCCGCAAGCAACTATTATGTATCATTTTGTTATTCATCATTTTAATACTCAGCCCTAGCTGTCTCTCTGCACTCATAATGGAAGTTCAGCACTTAGAAGCTTATAAAACATTGCGGGGCCAGATCTTTGCCTTTCTAAGGGCCATAGTTTCAGTTTAGAAACTTTTGTTCCTGCAAATGAATGCTTTCCAGATTGCAGCAGAGTCTGTTTGCTTTTTGAGCAGAGAGGAAAGAATCCATACATTCCCCACCAGCTTAAAATGCGAAACCCTCCTTTGTTCAACAGCAAACAAGGCGGCTGGAGATCAATTCTTCTTCTCCTACCATTAGGTGTCACTGCAGGAAATGGAAATTACAGACAAATGGTTTGAAAAGAGGAACCATTGCCAAAGATTATTCTGTGAGAAAAGAAATAAATATATTTATGAAGTAAATGATGGCTGTATTCTAGAGCTATACTTCATTGCAAGCTGGTTTTCTAAGCAAAACCCAATTATTTTTTTTTTTTTACTTCCCGGGGGCCTGAATGATTTGAAAATGCAAGTACTCTAAACACTTCCAGAAATTATTTAAGGATTTTGTTGTAAAGGCATAACCAAAGTAGATTCAAAATGTGTAAGCAGTATTCCTTTGTCAGTTTCCTGTAATTTATTTATTTTATATAACTGGAAATATTTTGAGATTTCAAAGATTTCATCAGGAGATATGGTCTGTATTCATGAGTCTGTAGACAGGAAAAGAAAGAGCAGACAGAGCAGTCAAAGTATTCCAGAATAATCCAGTCCTCCAACTTCACCTTTAACAAACTGTTTCTTTTTACTTCTACAGAGAGATTTATAGTTTTTTTCAATCAAAGGACCAAAAGAAACTGTAGCATATAGCTGGTTAATTTTTTTGTTTTAAGATTTGCAAATTATTGCCAGCACAATCACCTTAATAATTTATTTTATCCTTCCAAAGCCATATTTCACACTGAATATATCTACTGTAGTTGTTAAGAGCAGGTATTTACGCTTTTAACAGCTGTATTTTTGTGCTACTCATCATTCCCTCTTGTAGGGCATGATTTTACTCCCAGGAATTCTTGGACGCCAAATCTCTCCAAAAGTCATATTTTGCTCCTTCCCCCCACCCCCTTTGAAGCACAAACCCAGCACCACCGTCTCCATCAAGAATGATCTGCATGCAAGGATCAGGCCCCAGCTGGCATCAGGGAAAGCTTCTGCGCTCCTGGAGGACGCTGAATCTGGTGTCCAGCGCTGGGTTGTTCCTGCAAGTACTGTCGGCCAGTTGACAAATAAACACAACCGCTGTAGTTCTGAAGAGCCAAAATGAGAAGTTTTCAAATAATTTCATTTTAATTTAATTAGGCTTTCCAGTTGCAATAAAGTGGAATACGTTGTGTTTACACTGTTACATATATTTTATCAACTTAAGTAGTTTGTCATGAAAATAATCTTTCAATAAACCTTTTCCCCTCACCCACCCGCCCTCCATGCCAAAAAAATCGACGAGTGAAAACATCTAGAATATTGTAAATACCGCGGGCCCATCCTCTGCTGCCTCTGCTCAGTTCAGCTCCTGCTCCAGTAGGACCACACCAACCTCCTCCATAGAACCGTCCGGACTCGTTTTAATCACCACAGCCATTTGCAACTCTATATCCAGGGATTTAATTTGTTTGATTGCTCAAGATTCTTATATGGTAAAGAAGGCTGGTGTATGTCCTTTAAATCATGGTTTTACTTTTCGACCTATGGAATGAAACAGAAGATAGGAGTCTGTGGTTCGTTCTCTCTATGTTCTTGCCACAGGAACAGGATTGATCTTCATAACCTGCTTGATCCACGTGATCTAATTCAGTGCCTGGAAAGTTTCACGAAGACCTGAAATGGGTTTTTTCTTCTTGCAAAGAGTCCCTGAAACAGATTAATGTTACAAAAAAAAAAAAAATTAGCAAATTTGTAAAAAATGTCAGAATATTAAATATTGTTGCGGCATAGGAACATGTTTTCATTTTATATGCATATATATGTATGCATATGAATATGTATCAATAAACATATTATATATTATTTTTCTATATCTACTATAAAACACATACATATGTTATACATATGTACACATGCATATATATATGTGTTCACATATGTACGCATTTTGCACCTAAAATCAAATTTATTTTTACATTAAATAATTTAGGTACTCTCCTATTGTAATAGCTTATATTTTGGAAGATGAAGACAAACCGCTTAGACCTTGAAAAACACATGGGCTACTCAGATAGATGGCATCTGGGAGGACTCCGAACTCCCTCAACATTCTATAGGGAAAAACAGAGCCAGGTGCATTTCTTCCTAAATCAAATTAGCTGGAAGATGCCACATCCAATTGTAGTAAATTGATGTGAGAGTTTGTGATGTCTATAGCAGATCTTACAACAAAGGTCAATGTGCGGAGACGTAGACAACAGGCTGGTATACAGCAACTTGTAGCGGTGCTGCTCTAACAAAAGCAACGAAGATGCAAAATGCAATCAATTTTTTAATATAGGAAAAATACAGTCTTAATTATATATTTTAGTTAACCCAACCCAATTATTTATATTGTTAAAAATGTTAATATAAAATGGTGTTTGACTGAGGCATTTCGAAACACATGATTAGAAGATAATTTTTTCTTTAAAAAATAACAATGGATTTAATGTAATCAAGCTGCAGAATAAAATAAACCTGGGTTATATAGACAGGGAAGCTTGGAAAAGAAAACAAATGTGGTTCTCTATTGCATAAACTTATGGAAAAAATACTGACATATGTCAAATTTACCTGTCATTGTCATAATTTTTAAACATCCCCCTTGACATCAACAAGTTTATATCATGTTTTATGACACTTAATTATCTCTAATTTTATTTAATTAACTTCACAAGACATCTGAAGCAATTCAAATGTTTTCTTAAATAAATGATGAGAAAGCAGCAGCTAAAGACAGGGTACATACATGTTCCTCAGAAAACCACAATTATAAGAATACTGACGTGACAAAGTCAAACACAAAAATTTTGTCAAAAGTCAAAAACTTTGGATAAGGCTGCCTGTGCAACTGTAAATGAAATCTTAAGCCTATATATAGAGGGCTTTTTTATTACTTAATCATGCAAAGTTTGCTCCACAGGATTCTTGCCTCATTCTTTGAGCAAAAGAAATACTTACTACAAATTTGCTATTTATTTTTTTACTTCTTAATCCCCAATCCACATATTGTTAAAAATCTGAAGACATTTGTTTGCTTTGTGGGCGGTTTTGTATAGCTTTCATCCCAATACCGCAGTGCTTTACAAAATATCTATGGGTTTGTATTTGCCACATCTGAAAAAAAAAATTAAAAGATGATATCATTATTCCCATTTTACAGACAGAAATTGAGGACCAGAGGGACTGAGGTCAAAACTACTAAATCTGGAAGCCTGAACTGAGGGTTTTTTTCAGAGAATTTTAGCACTTTAAATGCACACTGTGCAAATCCAGTCAACTTCCGTCATATCTGTGACCCGTCCACAAATTTCACGCTGCTCTTTGGGCTCTTTGTGGGTATCTTCAGGCGTGTCACAGTTTGGATGTGCAGCTTTGTGACCCTCTTTCGTAGCAGAAGGACTGTGGTGAGGGCTGGAGCATGGGCAGGAGCTCCCTGCAGGGCTCACTCACCTCATCTTTGAAGGGTGCAGCACAATTAGATGAGATGCTCCAAGGAAACATCCAGCTCTTACCCACGGGCATCAATAACACTGTGAATCCACTGCTTCTTGGAAACTCCAAGACAAGTAAAAAAAAAAATAAAAATCAAATAAAGCCACAAATACTGGGTATTATGAAAAATTCAAAGCTGAATTTTGAGCAACCCTTAAAGCAACTCTTTATATCAACTCCTTGGCTAGAATAACGGAGAAACTGGCAGCAATGGTCAGAGCAGCACAACACTTTTAGATGATGGGTACACCATTTAAGTACACCACCAGTATTTAACCAGGCTGATGTTTTTCAGTAATTCTGGAGTAAGGCTGTGGGAGGCTGGTACTTCAAACATATTTTTAACTTGTGTATTTGAACAGTTTAGCTGCATTTGTGTTTTAAATAATGCTGCTGCAGCAAAGGTAAAAGAACTGCTCTTTGCATTTCAAAATACCCTTCTGGGAACTGGATGGCTCAGAGGACTGGGAACATGATCCCCGTCCTTTCACCCCTTCCCTGCCAATTCTAATTCAGGCAGGCCAGTAGTGGACAAAAAGTCACTCTGGATGTCACTCTGGCAGTGCGAAGTGCTTCAGGGACTCCGTCCTTGCTCCTGATGGCCACGTGCTCCTACCATACCCCATTCCCTCCTACGCCCACGGCCATTATATTCAGAGCAGCAACACGGAGGCCAAGAGGTGAATGAGCCCGAGAGTTAAATTACCTCTCAGCCGCAGAGAGTAATTCTCCTAGACAAGAGGGAGTGCACTGATGCAGCAATAACACCGCAAGCTCCTCGTTATCGTCCTGAAGGTAGATATTCCCTTGTTTTTCTGTTTACTGTAGGAGATGTGTCATCTGCTGACTTCAGGACAGCAGCGACAGCTCAGTGTGTGTTACTACAGAAGAGGTGGTGAGGATGCTGTGTCTGCCAAGAAACGAAAATGTAAGAAAACCAGTTTTTATGTGATGGAGACAGCATTGGAGGTGGGCAAGGCCCAAGTGAACATAGGGGTCCATGAACATAATGGGACCAGCACTGCAGGCAGCTTCTGAAAGCCTGTGGTGCAGTCCTACCTCTTAGCCACTATGAGCCTGCCCTGGAAAACTGGGAACCATGCCTGGACCTGGGTGCTCTGAAAAATCAAATTTGCTTGTAAGAGAGCCAGAGGACTCTGCGGTAGCTGGGATGAGGCTCCTGCCTGACACCAACAGCCACAATGCATCCCATTGTGTGCAGCCTGAATAAAGGTGCAAGTGTTATCCACGACTGCTGGCGTGCGGTGGGGAATCAGAAGCCGGCAGCAAGTTCTGGCCGTCGGTAGCCAGTGCTGTCATGACTAGACTCACACCTACACAGATTAAGTAAAAAATAACTCAAAATGCTACAAGGTCATGAATTTTTAGAACATCCAAACTATTTTTATTTGAGTAGAATTGCTACAGCAAACTTTGTTTAATACAAGTAGCCATATTTTGCAGAAAACATAGGTCAAAGGTACCTATGGAGAGGAAAGCCCTGCAGTCCCACACAGTGCTAGGACCCCTGGCTTGCATTACAGTAGCTTTGTGGCACGAGAAGATCACCCATACACTGGGCTGATTCTTCATGGGGTTTTAAAGAGTTTTAGAAACAGATTGCGGCAGCTGTGGAAGACAAACTGGTTGCCTTACACCAGATGTTTTGCCCTGACAGCTCATGCACATACTAATAATGCTGTCCTTATGCATGCTGAGGAAGAGGGATAACTTTGAGGGGGAACAATCTGGAACAGCATGCTGGAATTTCTTCTGCCCGTCAACACAGCCTCAATGTTATTTGTAATTTTTATGCATTAGTGTTCTGGTATCTCTGTCAATACAAAATTAGACCCTGTAGAAGAGTAATTTTTTGCCTGGCTTCCTAAGGAAATGAAGCTCATTGCAGTCATGTTGCTCATGTGTCCGTCTGGGTCCTTCTTTATCCTTTCTGTAATAACTTCTAAGCCCCTTGGCTGATTTCAACCAAGTTTGATCAGTAACAGGCTTAAAAGTAATTTTGTTTCCACACATTGCATGAAAATAGATGGTCAGATAGAGAAGCCCAAATTATGTCCCCCATTGATAGAAAGGCTTTAGGTTGAATCCACACCAGAGAGTCCATGTCAACAGAAAGACCTTGCCAACGCCCAACACCAGAAGAAGCTTCAGCAGGACGTCATGCCTTCTTAGACAGCAGTCTGTCAGCCCTGAGACACAGTCCAATCTACTTGGCTCACAAATGCTCCTGCTGAGGACAGTGGGGTTACATATCAAGAGAGGGGGAAATCACGTCTACACTTTTACCCCATCTAGTGGCATTCTGACCCAAACCAGGGATTCCACCCTCTGTCTTTGCTGCAGTTCACCCCAATGCTGACTACATAATTCCCTTCCCCTCGTGCCATTTCTGGCATTCACAGGACCCAGTTCCAAGCCAATTCAATGCACTACATTGGCAGAAAAATAACCTAGCAAAGAGAGTGGATAGCTTTTTGCGGGGTTAGTGAGCTGAACTGGCTCAGCACAGGAGCTATCAAGCACAAGGTGGGCGTTAGAAGGAACGGGAAGAGCTGGTGGTAGGGCAGGGGGCAGGGGGACAGGTGAGCTGGGGGGAGATGGAGCAGGATCTTGCCCTGTCAGAGCAAGCGAGTTGTTAGTTAGGTTCAGCCGAAGAGTATGGACAGCTGTAATTGTGTGTGCTATGCTAATTACAGAAACACAAAATAACCAGCTGTGAATGAGACTGTTCCACACTGACTCTTTTGCATTTATTAGATTGTGCATGGAAATTAACAGGTTGGTTTTTAACAGCGTGGAAATCCAAGCCGTGACACAATGGGACAATAAGAGACGCTGAGATGACTTCTTCTTGAAGGTGGCTTCCTCTGAAGCAGTGCCATTCAGGTAGCACAAGAGATGACATGATTTCTCTGGTGCCATTCTGGGGCTTCGACTGAAAATTAATCAGTCTGTCTATATTTAACAGTTATGCCAGTTCAAGTATATCCCACGACGGTTGAACCATGCTCAGGGAAAACACAGCCATATAAAAGACCTCCTGGAGGGCTTACATAAAGAGTAGGAGAGAATAAAAAGAAGAGGCAAGAATGCTTCTTATGCTGACACATCTAATATCCCGCAGTCCTTACACAAACTTGTGTTTAGTGCCCTTTTACTGCCACTGAATATGCATGAATCTCCCAAAAATGTTTATGCTAGGACAAGCACTTATTGCTGAATCCTCGGAACTAAACACCTACTAAATAAAATCAAAGCAGTCTTTCAGAGAGATTTCAAGTTAATGGTAAGCATTTTTCTGGGAGCGTTTTCCAATAAAGCAAACTGTTGTCATTAAAAAGAGGCTTTTCAATCAAAATACTCACCTACAGATTCTCCATGCCTTTATATATTTTCTAATGAAAAATGTCAGGTTTTGGAAACCAAAACTGTTCACTTTGCAGCTTTTACTAGAAAACATCAGAATAAAGAAGGCTTGTCCTTGTACAGAAAGGCCATTTGTCTACCCAGAACTTTTATTTAAACAAAAATTGTCACAATTTCTAGCTTTAATTCCAAGAACACATGTCACATATGGATACTCAGCCTGTGTTTCTGGCCCCTGTAACACCAGCCCCTGCACTTGAAGGCTGTTCAGTGTAAGCCCAAACCAAATCCAGGCTTGTTTCACCCAAAACCCCACTGATGAACCAAAATGCCAAGGCAGGACGGGGGCTGCTGAGTGGCCCAGTCGAGATTTGACACGGAGTTCGGTGGTGGTGATGTGTGGCCCGACACCCCACCATCCTCCCAAGCTCAGAACTGCTCCCGCCTGCATTTCTAAAACCACATTTTGCCTTTTTTTCAATCAGTTGCAGACTCCATAGGGGAAAACATGTCTTTGCAGAGAACTGGAATAGTGTAAGGACCGGGAAGTGGGGCAGGAAGGAAAATAGGAAGGAGAATTATCCTGGACAGACACAATATTTGCCTAGAAAATATTGCCTAGATTAACTGACAGTGCAGGTACTCTTACTTGATTTGACGTACATACAAGGGAAGGGATATTTTAAAATACAAATGTTGTTAGTGGTCCTTGCAGCTCCTGCTGGTAGATCTGGTGAAATTGGTGAAAAGTTAAAAAAAAAAAAAGAAGAGACAAGAAAAAAAATGCCTTAGTAATTGTTATTATATCCTCCTGTTGCAGTCAGATCAAGAAGTCAAAGAAAACCTTTCATACATCTGTTAAAATTCTGAGTGCTGCCTATTGAGGTTAAATTGTGTTGTTTTTTTTCAGGATTTAGACAAATCCATTGCAGCACAGGATTAAAGATCTGTTCCCACTGAGGTCGATGGCAAAACTTCAATGGCAGAGAAGATGCCGGATCTGAATCAATGCAGGAACCAAGTCCCATTTTCAGGTTATTAAAGGAGTTGTGAATTTTCCAGCATACAAATTGTTCTGTAGGAACTTTTTCTTTCTGCATTTTTAAAAAAATTCTGATCAATTCCTCCTTCCCTTGAAAATTCAGATGCATTTAGTGAAGCATTGTGCTGAAATGGAGCTTATTTATTGACAATGAAACGAGAGCAGTACACTTCCAAGCAATTTAAAAATAACTCCCTTCGATTAGTTTCAATGCAAGGATGATAGCACAGAGGATTATTTTTCTGTTGTAGTAAATTATTTATGTGAAAGTTGTTTTCCTTTTAACAAGTAAATCTTCCTAGACACAATTGCATTAGGTCCCTTGAATTTCATAATGGGGTTATCAATGAATGCACACAGAGTTTCAAGGTAAGCCTCAAGCGCAGCTATGCTCACGCGGCGTAGAAAATCGGCTGCCGTATTTCCATGGACACGTCCCTTCCCCAGTGGGGGAGAGAAAATAAGAGGCTGCTGCTGTGGGATTTTTTTTCTGTTTATCACTTGCCCTTTGTGGGAAATAATGTTGGATTAAGCAGTGGCAACACGTTATAGCTCTCACAGTGAGAACGACACACAAGTTTCGACCTGAGTTCAATTGCAAGTTGCACCACGCTGGGAGCTCTTTGCCAGGAGACCGTCCCCATATAACTCTGCATCACCTCACGCCTGGAGAACCTGCCAGGACATGGCGGGAGGGGACACAAGTGCAAAGAGGGAGAGGAGTGGTCAAGCAGCAGACAGAGCCCCATCTCCCGAGTTCCACACCAAACCCCTACCTACAGGCATCCCTGTCCCTCAGGAGATGTCCCTCAGCCTCTGCACCAGATATCACTATACATGTTACTGTTTCAGTGCTAGTTTTTTCTTCTGCACAGCAGAAATGTTAATATTCTTCTTTTATTGCCACATGAAAAAAAATCTTGCCTTCCTTCTGCGGTTCCTTTCATCTTGCTATGGACAAATTAATGATACAGCAGTAACTGCCCCCAGTAGATTTTGGGGTTAGTTCTCTGCAGGTTGTTATGTAACAGCATATGAGACTGGAAGCAGCAGGATCCTCTGCAGAGCAATTTTTCAGAAGATGATGCCAAGTCAGGCACAGTCTATTTTTTATATCTTCCTCTGACATCTTTACATGCATTTGGGCTCTCGATGCAGTACCAGGGATTAACTGAAACCTGTTCAGTTTATATGGCACTTGTGTAACTCTTGCTTCTTGCTACATACAGTAATGTGGCATCGCAAGCAAATAGTTATTAGACACAATAAGCAAGATACACTTGTCTAAAGCTGAAGACAGAGGCACCATTAAAAGGTAAGAGGGAAGAGTGAAGCCCAGACTAGGATACAGGGAAGAATGGGGAGATGTTTTTTGACTGCATTTGCTTTAAGAATCAGCTATCAAGAAAAATCAGGCTTCTTGATAAGGGAGACCAATTTCACAGATACATGACCAATGTACAATGATGCTCCTCAGAGATGAGAACTGGAGGAAAAAGAGACCAGCAAAATCCTGGAGTCTGCTTTGAGGACCAGTTTGCCGTCAAAGAGAGCCAAATAGTAACCTAAGTAATGACCACAAACAAAGGGAAGGGGCTGAGGTCAGCAGTGATGGAGAATCCTCCCAGCAGGGTCCCCCAGCTCCTACGGCCGAGTGATGCTGAGGTGGAAAATCGTACGACAGCCAGGACCTGCTCAGACTTCCAGGTGGACTTTGTGAACACACCAGGTTGTTTTGGTCACTGTTTTCCAATGTGTCAACCAAAGGTCCCAGTGTCCACCGTAGCAGAATAAACTCCTCATTCTCTACCCTAACATTGTCTACCTACTACTGGGGCCTCAAGGTGGTTGGAGAGACTCTGTTCCTCAGAAAGCAGCTGACCTCATCTGAGGCGGGCAGGTGAGGAAACCCTGGATGGACCCTCAGGCTACGTTTCTGCTCATAGCCCAAATAGAATGAGGCTCCATTCACTGGCAGAGTCCATGAAACTCCCTTTCCCCCAGAGCTGCCTGGCAAGGGGCAAAATGCTGGGTGAGCAGCTGCAGGCATGGCTGTGCAAGTAACTTCATCTGAGAGCATGACACCTTAGCACCAAGTGCTACCACTTTGGTAAAAACAGCTTAACTGCTTTTGCATTTGGGAAATACCTGAGCCCGTTTGCTGGATGGTAACCTTGGATCTTGCCCTTGCTCTGACCGTGAACAACTGTATCTTCTGCTGACCAACAAAAGCATAGCCCAGGTGTTCTATACCACTTCTTATAGCTTCCCAAAGTAGGAAGGGAGCGCTGTGTACCTAGTTGACAAGTATAGGAAGGACTACATCAATTAGCTGAATAAGCAGGTATTTATTTCAGTTCTGCAGCATCAACGAACTGAGAAGACAGTGCGAAGGGAGCGCTCTTGCCGTTTGCCAAACGTTCTGTATTTTCTCTCCTAAGGTACTCAGTTCAGAAATACCTATGAAATATTTGAAACAGCACTGTATTTTCTAGGAGAGAATAGCTTTAACATCCAAATGATTACAGGTGATTTAATAATCACCCATAAAAAACAAGGTAATAAGAATTCAGTCAGACATCGGACGACGTTTGTCTACAAATGATGCTCTCTCCGTGAGGCTCACGAGGAAGAGGAGCGTTTCAGTGGCAGGCAGAGCGCCTCTCGCTCACCTTCCCGCTGACTTTGCCGAGCGGTGATGCTCAGGACGCCGCTCCAGCAACGCGAGGAGGAGGGTGGGGAGCAGCACCTGGCCCCCGGGGCAGCTGTGTCACAGCGCCGCCGACCTCTGGCTCTGCCGCACCGAAAGCTGCGATTCTAAGTAAATTTCCAGATCTGAGCTTTTCTCAAGAACTGGGTTGTTTGGTGAACTCTCTAAACTGCCAACACAATATATATGTCTATCAAAAATGTTGGCTTGATAAAAGTAGACGGTGACATACAGTCCCCACGAGTGCTTCTCTTAATTTGCCCTTGAGAACTTAAACTTTCAGATAATCACTCTTGGGACTGTAACTCTTCTGGAGGCAACCACGGTTCGCATTTTTAACCTTTGAATTGAGTATTTTGAGATCTCTTTCCTTTTTCTGTACAAATACAAGCCAGAAGATACATCTAGTAAATTTATTTAGACTAGCTTAATCCCTTATGCAGCTATGTATACCTTCTATTTTTTGATCTTCTGAAAGCATATGTTCATTTTTTTACTCCATTTTTTTACTCAGTTTTAAAGCTGATTAGAAAAGGAAAAAAAATAAATTAAACCAAAAAGAAAATAGAATTAAATAAAACAAATGGCAGAAAACAAATTAACATATTATACATGGTTCTGTTGTGGTTTTATAATAAAAATGTTAATGCAATTAAACAAATTACTTTCTGTCATTCATAGTAGTTCCTGTAATGAGATGATGTGTTAGGGCAAGAGAGAAGTTCTGAAATGTGGCTTTTTAATTACCTAAGCACAAAGTTTAGGAGCTTCAGAAGAACAAATGAGATCCTTGTAGTTCCTGGATTGTGTGAGTCATGACTTGGAGAAATGTTCTGTTTTCTTTCCTGAAGGAAAACCAGCAAATAACTATTAATGTATCACGGAACACCAGGAATTAGTGAGATACGTTGTACAAATAGATGCTGGTCTTTCACTGCTATTTTTTCAGCAGTATCTGCCAAACAGCCCGCACTTTTGATGGAGCTGATCTAAATTACAGATGGGCCAAAACTGCTTTTCAGGGTCAAATTTGGCCTGATTTTAAAAGGCTTCTTATTGATTGAAAGTGGATCTGAAATCAGGCAGAGCTAGACGAGGCCCAGTTATCAGCAGATCCCATTATGCCGAGTGGAGGGAGTTACAGCCGGAGCGCTGCGTGGCCCCTGCACGTCAAGCATATGCTTTAGTGCTTTGCAGGACTCGTGCCAGAGATCTCCACCCTTTACAAGATGGAGTTACCAAGCTGATGGACATACTCCAAAACAGGGCTCCGTAGCAGAAAAAGCAGCAGATGAAAAACCTTAACTGAAGGCTTCTTTTCTCCTGAATGGCTAAGAACAGAGGGGTCCTCTCAAAAGCACCCATGATGAAGATAAAGGGGATTACAGCACTGTCACTCAGAGCAGCCACATGCAGCGCATCCTTTCTAACCTAAGAGAAAAGAGATTTGAAATGCTGATCGACTTTACTAATAGAAACAGGCTGCAAATAGACTGTTGCAGAGAGAAAAGCTTCTCTTATAACAGCCGTGGCTGCTACACCTTACAAGCTAAGAATCTGTAAAGGTAGCCAAAGCTTTCCAAGGAGAAAAAAAAATCGGATATAAACAAGCAAACAACCATAGATTGTTTCAAAAATAGGAGTGCTGGATGTGCAAGAGCTCGGGGGTGATGAAGAGGACACAGGCAGACAATGCCAGCTCAGCCTTAGAAATCCTTGTAACAGATTCTGATTTGCTCATCTCTCCTGCTTTCATTTTTCTCCTGTCTTGGGTGAAGGGTTTGTGTTTAATAACATCATTTGCATCAGTGTGTCCCAACTGACCAAGGTACTAGGGCTGGGAGAGATTAGCATGGTAATCTCATTCTGATGGATAAAATTAGCAAAGATATTCCCCTGAATGGAGAGCTGCCATTGGCGAGCTGCCGTGCTTAGAATCAATTACTAAATTACTTTGAGCTCTAAGTCGACAGTAACAGAAAAAAATTGGCATCGACCGAAGTGAAATAAGATAAAAAATATGCGATCATTAAATCTCTCGCTACTATTCGCGAATGTGACTCACAAGAACTGCACAAAAAATAAGGCAGAATTTAATTTTTAACAGTGGTCCCTGTCATCATTTCAACCAGAGCTGCTCGGTGCAGGGAAGCGCAGCTCAACCTTGCGATCCGTCTGCTCGGAGAGAGAGCGGGGCTGCTTGCAGCTCCCACCCGACGCTGAGCAGGGCACATCATGGGGACTGAAAGCCAGAAGATCGGCTTCTGTATGTGCAAGCAGAGCAGGATAGAGAAAGGCTTTGCCAAGTCATAAAGCCTTCCTTCATGCTGTAATTATCTGCTCTCTGTGTGAGGCTATCGCACATACTTAATGCTTTGCAAGCATAGAAAAGGGTAGATCCCTGCCCCAGAGAAGGCGCAGTCTGGAGGTTTTCTGCACACACACGCAGTGTACAAAATCCACAGTAGCGTGTAAAGCCCCATGTGCTCACCTTGCTTGCTCTAACACAAAAAAAAAAAAAAAAAGGAATTATATTATTACTAATATTATTCTATTATTATTATTATCTTAAGAGCAATGTCATGCTATTTATAACATAGTCAGGGGTTTACCCAAGCTTAAACATGGCCAAAATCTCTAATCTTCACTATATGCAGACCTTCACCACCCATTCGACATGCTGGGCAAGGCAGAAGTGCTCTGCAGTAACGGGGATGGTCAGAAGGACCAGCATTTGCATTATTATGGCTGAGCTTCTGGAAATAACTGCAGATTTCAGTGGGTTTTTGACTGCCCCACATGAGAGCAATGGCACACAGGTCTGACTTTCAGAAAATGCCAAACTTCTGAAGCTTCTCCAGTTGAACACACGCACCTAGAGACCTCTCAGATCACTAGCTACTTCTACAGACCTTCTAGACTGAAGTTACAGAAGCTGTAGATAAATACTCAGTCCATTTTTTTCTGGATTATAGGAAATGTGAATGAGAAAAACAAAATGAAAAATCACCATGTTTTCCAGAATGCAGGACATGGGACATCCTAGCTTCAAATATTACCCACTACCTTAGCTACAGTTACGAAATAAATGAGCTTCAGAATGAAAAATATCCAGCTAAAACACAATCAGTTGGACAGCAGGGATGTAGAAAAACAGAAACATGAAAGAACCTTTTATCAGCTTTAAACACCGGGAATCACAGTAACATAAGTAATTGATAATATTATTAGCACAGTATACATATCAGCTGTCGGGATATTATGAGGACTGAATCCAATCTCTGTTGAGGGAGTCAGGGTCAACATCATTAACTATAGATCCTGTCCTGGTTTACATATAGAGCCCTCAGGCCAAGTGTCTGCCAGATACATCTCTATAGATGTGCATAGCTATAGGACATACAGGGGGCTAATCACACACATCAGTAATAGACAACAAGCTTTTGTTTATCTGAAGGTTTACTGGAATTAACTGATTAGTGTCAACTTGACACAATAACTTTTGTCTACAATGTAGTAGATCATCTTGATGGTTTTATTGATGGAGTGTTGTCTAATGTAAATTGTAAGGGTAGTTGAATGAAGTAGGAAACATTTTAGTTAAACAGAAATTGAAAAAGCCACTAGCAAATGTATCTTTAAAATGTCACATTCTGCAGCCCTATAGATGCCATGATAATGATAACACAGATGGCAACAACAGTAAGTAAGGAGAATTTAAAATGGAAATAGACACCACCTATTCATAAATTTATCTCTTACATAAATCCTCAGATGATATCCTGATGTTAAAACTAACATAAGACAAATTTTACATATCTCTTTCTGAAAATAAAATTAGTCTACTAAAAGAAAAGAGAAAATGAAGCAAAATATGTTTATTTGCCTAAAAAACATAGTGGCCCAATTTAGAATAAAAGAATGAAAAATATTTTAAGAAAACACATCTGTTGGGGTAAATTAATTCTTCACATAAATTCATAACATTATTTTCTGTTTCTTGTTAGATATAATTACTTTCTTCCATAGTTAATATGGAACACGCAATTTGCTTTCCTCTGCTGAGTGTCAAATGGCTTTTATGGACTAGTCCAGGCTTTCTGTTCTCATGGCTTCACAGCATGGTTAGGAGTTCGTGGTTTAAAACTACACATCATCATATTCATCTTCTAACATAAATAACAATAGATTTCATTTCTGGCTCAGCTATTAGATTATTTAGTGCAACTGTTGGACAATCTCCTCTGAAAGTGAGCTCAGGGTATACAGCGATTATGTCGTGAATGCTTCAAATAACAGAAAGATGCTATATGATCTGCTATATTTATATTCTGCTATAAATAAGAGAAAACTAACTCACATTCTTTTATAACTTCAAAATCACCTTTCCTTTCCAGGCAGAAACTATTCTCCCCACAAAAGCAAGTGAAAACAATTAGGCTAAGACAAGGGGGATACTGTGTGTCACAAAACGAAGTAATTAAATTTAGGCAGTGTTATCAATGATGCCCAGTTCCAACCATTGAAGCTGCAGTTAGTAACCCCAGTCTGTCCCTCTATCAAAAAGCTATTTATTCTTCATTACTGGCTATCCCTGGGTTATAGGGATTCATTGTCATTGTAGTAACTTATAGGAGGAACGGTTAGTGCAATGATATTATGGAAATAGCCATTTCATAGCTCATGGGCAAAGTAGTATCAAGTCACAGCTTTCCAGCAGTTGTCAGCAATAGTGAAATCTTGTCTGTATTATCACCCTTGAGGATTCATTACATTTGTTTGACTTATAGCAGTGTAAAGAGTGAAATTGTGTCACCGGAGAAAAGAACCCTGTTTTAGAGATCCTGTCCACATGATTCTTAAAGAAATTTATACACAATGTCTGCAAAACTGAGGACAAAGTGTGCTGTCCCTTGGGGCCACAGATTACCCAGTTTAGATCAGAAACAGCCAGACTGACATGGTTCCACTTTGGTCACAAGCACAAGTGTAGTCACGGCTCCCTCTTGTCCCAAGCTAATCCTGCCTAACTGGAGGAGGGCAGCACACGTCTGAGAGCGCGCAACTTCCAGTACTAAGCTCTCAAAAGGTTTTATTAAACATGCCTTTAAATCTGAGGATGTGCAAAGTCACAAGAACTTATTACATGGACGGCAATGAAAGTAAGTGGATGCTTAGACAGGTTGTGTCATTCTTGAAGAAACACAAATGAAATTAAACCAATTAATTTTGTGTGCTTTCCTACCTAAGAGTACATTGATGCATCCAAGAAATCACAGCCCTTCTCCAGCAGCATCTGACTTAGCAGTTTTCTGAAGAACTCTGTTTCTTCCTTCAAAAATGCACAGGTTTGTTGAACTCTAAGATCTGGGCAGACCTCGGTGCTACTTGTCTATTTATTAGACATAGACATGTTCAAATCTATGTTTGTTTGAAACTGGCAATACACATTTTTAGCCCAGATTTCTGCCTACTTACTTGAAAAAATAGCTGGAAGTGGGGTTTATTTTAAGGTTAGGAATAAAGGTCTCAGTTTTGGAAAGCAAAATGTTTCATGTGGTTAATTCTTAAAGAGCTAACCAAGTCACTTGACTTGCATGCAAACAAATCAAGACATTTTAAGCTTGCTTTAGAAAGTAGCTCCTGGGCAAAGGTACATACCTTTCTTAAATATTTTGTTTCATTTTAAACAGGATGTTAAAATACCTAGCTATTGATTTTCTGTGGCTCTTACGTGTAGTTATTTGCATTATAAAAGTTCCATTATTATAACATCAAGTCAGAAGCAGCTGATAAGATGTAAACACAATACAATGCAATTTATTCTTCTGGAGTATCTTTTATAGAAAACATAAAAGAACCTTTTAGATGTAGCTATACACTTTCAATTCTCAATTGTGCCCGGTAGCGCACAGTTAAGTAGAAGTATGAAAAGAAAGAAAAAGACCATTTGTGCTCTATACAATGGCCAGGTATAACAGAGACTACAGTGGTCTGGAGACCCCCAAATGCTTCCTCCTCAGACCGATTTTGAATGTGGGGTGGCCTCATCAGCTATCACAACGTCTTCCATTGGTTTTCATCCCTTTAGCAACTTGTCTTTTGTTCCGTCTTCTGCTGCCTCCTTATTTCTTTCTCACTGCATGCAACTTTTCCAGGAGATGTTTGAGCACACGGCTCTCTCCTGCATATGTTTCTTCTGTCTTAACTTTAACTCATTTTCTCCAGAAAGACTTTCACCATCTCTTTTTCCATTTCACCAACAGCATAGTCCTTGACAGATAAAAGATGTGTATTCTTACTGTTGATCACCTTGGCTCTGACCACCACCTAGGAGTCATCCTCTTTTCCTCTTCTCTCACACCTTCTTCTGTCATCCCACAAGAGCACTGAAAAAGATGAGATACGTCATCGTGGAAGACATTTCCATTTTGTCACTGGGCCCACCATCTAGAAGCAATATAAGGTATCTTTGTGCCCAGTATAAACATCCCTAGTGCACAAGTTTAGCACGCTGAATAATATGAAATACATAGGTTATATCCCTTTAAATACGAAGCAGTTATCTTGGTAGCGAAATCTTCTGTAATCATTAAGACCAAAGGATAAATCTGAGTCAAAATAATTTATAACACATTGCCCCACGATTCTGTATTAGACAGCAATGTTAAATTCGAATAACAAATAAGAGGGAAAGCATCAAAATTGCATATAATTAGAAGCTTAAAATAATACTTTGTCATTATGATTAAATGATTTTGGGGTTGGCATAAATAGAGAAGTAATCCTGAGTGATACGTTCTGTATCCCGATGTAGTATAAAGCTGTGTATTATATAAAATGAGGAGGAACAAAAAATTTTGCTTATCCCAGGATTATAATTGCTTTATCTTGCCAAATTTTCTGACTGGGTCAAATACAAAGACCTTCATTCAGTAGTTACCAAGGCTTTCTTCAAGCAAATTCCTCTTGGCCTCATAATTTTCTCTACAATTTTCACAGTCTTACAGGCAAATAACAGCTGCCCAATGGCACAATTCATCAGCCATGATATACTATTAGATATACATTATATGCAAGTGTAGGTATGGGGGATGTGCATGCATATGATGTAATGATGTGCAAAACACAGAATATATATTATTTAAAGTATAAGATGAGAATGCTATTTCAATCACTGCTAATTTGCATTTCATATTCCCAAAACATCGTAATACTATTATAAGGTATTGATCCAAGCATGACCATTTGATTTCACATCAATACTAATATGACTCTTCTGTGATCTGTTGACATGTGGGGTTTTCTGAGTGAAATACATACATACCAATACCCAACTATTTTCACTAGTAAAACTGGATTCAGCTGTTCTGTGTGAAAAGCTGTTGGTAAAAATGTAGATCACCCTGTCCCAAAACGTGAATTTAGGTTTTACTAGTAGATTTAGATTATTATTCTTCTGGTTTTCCCAAATCCCTTTCCTTTATCTCTTTGATATAATGGTGTCTTTCTGATATCGTTTGTTGTCTGGAGCCATATTCAGTATCCTAAGCACAAAGGACTGGCAGCAAAAGTGGTTATGCCATTTAGGAGCAACAGGCCCTCAAAATCTCATTCCCATCCTCAACGTGGTTGTTCAGGACTTGATATAAAGACTGCTGGAACGACAGCCTTCTACTGATCCTCTCCGAATTATGTAAATAGCATAGTTTGTTATGAAACAGTTCTTGCTTTGATGATTTTTACATACAGATGCCAAAATCATATGGGTCCCACACACCCATTTCTTCTCTCCCACTGGATAGGCATACAGGATGATATTCAAATAGCCTTTAATCTCCTCAACACTGCTGATGTACTACTGAGAACTGCCATTTTCAACATTACCTGAGTTTCGGCATAAACCATTATGTTGATTTTTCTTGGTGGTTACCAACTTGAAATCTACCCAGAGGTCGGGGATAATTACCCCCCTTTGCTGCAGATATCCAGATGGAGATGCTCTTCCCCATCTGTACACACACATGTACCCACAGAACCAACACAATTTCTGCTAAAGACAACAGCAACATCTCCATTGATTTACTTGGAGCGGACCAGGATCTTACTGGCATGGAAAGCCTGAAGGGAAGAATGCAGCATGTCTGGGAAGGGTGCTATGTGCTGATGATATTAAGTCACTTCGGCATCACTGAAATTGGCACGTAAATCAGCTCACCTGACCATCTATGGAGCCTGAGGAAAAAAACTAGCCAAAAGTGGATTCATCACAGATTCACCCCAAAATGAGCCATCCCAGTTTCCTCACAGAAGCCAAGGGACCCAAGGAACAGCCTGAGATTGTCACTTGCCTCGGGTGAGATATGTTTCTTTCCCATCATCTGCCACAACCTGAAAATGGTTCACAACCTCAAAATTCAGCTAGAGCCATCACTTCTGCTGGATTGTGGGGTTATTGCTGGAGGATCTTCTGCCTTTCATTATGTATGACAGAGCTATGACCCTTCTTTCCCAAATGAAATTATAGTTGGTGTTGAAGACTACCAAGAAGCTGAAGGGTGGAGGACTCCAATCCCTGCATGGGACAGGTCAGTATGGTCACAACATTCACCCTCAATTCCAGGCACCATTTTTCTGTACGCTTTTGGATTGAGTCCACACTGTAGGAAAACAAAACCTCAAGAACTTCAGACTCATCGGGCTTCATAACTTCCTTCCAGCAGCAGTGGCCTTCTAAACCAAACCTGTTATACTGGACGTGATAAAAGCAAGAGTAACAGCAATGAGTTTGTATTACAAAGGAACTGCATCTCCCACACGCACACTCAGACACAACACAATTTCTAGGTAAAAACTTCATTGGACACCAGAGTCTACTCAGCAGAGGACAAACTCTAACGGCTGATCCAAAGTAATTTAAATTACTTACTTTGTGAGTTAGAGCCCTAGCATCTGATTGGTTCTCTGGATTGACTGTGTAGAAACACAATGCGTATTAGCATTTGTCCTACCATCTATTTACTTTCACACACCACTTTCTTTACTTTTGAAGATATCAGCATATTTCAAGATAGAATTATAGAATCTGAAAACTCAATTAATGTGCTATTTACATGAGTATTAACTAGAACAATGCCTATAAATGAATTAGAAAAAAGTCGTCTTACAGATTGCGAATAAACTTTTAAGAACTGACCCAGTGCCAATCCTTTCAGCGCCTGTCTGGATATAGGCAATTATTTTAGTTAATGGCACAGCACAAGGTCCCAGAGTACACACATAAACCCACATTTTCCAAGAGAGATTCAAGCAGGGATTACATAAAAGGTTTTAGTAAAAACTGCAGTCTTGTTCTCATCTGAAGCTATTACCCATTCATACTCTCTATTAATGTAAACAGATAATTTACCCTTAATTTAAGGCCCTTTCACATCAAGCATAATCAGCTTAAGGAAGATATGTGGTCAGCATAAAAAAGATGTAGTTTACATCCTACATCTGCTTTTCATACAAGTTCAGCTCTGCCTCCTGTTGTCTCCAACAAATGGAAACTTCTACACTGGCTTCCCTCTTCAGCGAACACTTGCCAGGTGTTTTCACTCCTTTTTCTGAAATCCTAATAGAGGGAGTCTGGGTTTGACCATTGAAGTCTCAATGTCCCACCAACACCCTTCTTGCACTCTCTTAGCAAAAGATGAGCCTTATACAACTTGAGTTTCAATGAAGGAGCCCATGAACTCATTTTGATTGTAGGAAAATGAAAAGATTGTTGATTAGCAGGAAGGCATTGTTGTAATTTCCAGGTTAGCATTTGGGGCTGACTCGTAGTAATTCAATTGATTGAATGATTGATTGATTGATGGATTTAAATAATTTTTACTGGGAGGCTAAAAATTAACAGCTACCACTATTATGCCACTTTTGCATAGAGGCCTGGGACCATCCACCAGGAATCATTTGCAAACTGGAGTACTACTTAAAAAAAAAACAGAGCAAACACAGTCAAGCTTAGGTAAGTTGCCCTATAGAAATAATATAGCTGATACAATCGAAACAAGCGGAGGAGCCACAGAGCAATGTAACCAGGGCTGGAACTGCAGCGATGACACCCCGGCCTAGAGCAGTGATCTAGCTGTGGCCCCAGTAACAACAGCTGATGCATAGCCAGGGACTGTTAGTGGGAATGGAGCTCTGACTTTAAACCTGAGCAAACTCTCCGTATTGGAATCACTAAGGAAAAGGTCCCGGCCCATTTGACTAGGTGTTTTCTTGCTCGTCATTTAAGACTGCCTGATTTCCATTAGTCTCTAAGGCATGTAGCATTGCTTTGACCTGATGCTCCTGTGAGCTGAGCCGGGCGTGTTACAGTTTTATGTGGGAGCTGCTGTGTACCTCAGCAGAGCCAACACAGAGACCTTTGATTGAACAGCTTAACACTATTTCCTTCTGCAAGCCCATTCCTTTGTGCGGGAGCTGGAAGTACCTTGCCTGAAGGCACAGTGCATCCTTACAGGCAGGAATTCAGGATTGCCAAACCCTGCCTCCCTGTCACTGGCTACTTATTCTGAGAAAGGAGGCCTTTTTAACTTTCCTATGACCTCTTGACTTAGACATCGTTATCCTTCACTGTGGGAAGAACATACCTTTCCATCTTTCTTACTGCCTCATTCAACCTCATTGGATTCATTGACACAAACAGGCATAGAAACATAAAATTGCCATAATTGGGTCAGGCCATAGGTCTGATAGTGGCCGGTGATGATTCCTTAGAGAAAGAACAGAAGCAGCAAGGCACATGCAGAAGGACCCTTCCCTCGGCAAATCTTGTCTGCTACCAGCACTTTCAAGGCCATCAGAGAGCTGGAGCTTACATCCAGACCATAACTTTATGATGCAAATACCAAAATACCAGCAAATACCAAAACCTTGGGTTTTTTGAACTGGTAAGCATGCTTTTCATTAAACAACACAAATATGTATCTGCAATTATATGTGACAGAGATCCTTAAGTGTTAGTCATCAATGTTTTCGCTGTGCTTATGTACTTGCAAGGAGATAGATGGACTGGCACTTTTTGACCATAATAAGTACATAAAGTAATTTTTTTTTCCATGAACAGGATTTTCTTAATTCTCCTTTAAGCTATTTTCACTGCGCTCTCTCCCCCCATCCTATTCTGTGCATTTTATGAGAGACTCCTCAATTTCTGTGATCCAATCTTCTTGTTCTTCAGCCCCATTACTGACAAAGGCGTCACACTCTCACTCCATACCTTTGTAACTAGGTTAAGGATCAGCTTGCATGGACAAGCTGCAGTCCCGCAGGCTATTCAACACTAAGGGCCTAATCTACACTCTGCTGAAATCATAGTCTTTAAAAGGTTCAGTAGGTTTTGACCAACTTCATTGAGCTTAAAGGCAAGGCTTTATAAGAGGCACTACTAAATCTGCCCCAGTGCACAGCACACGACACTCTATAATTTGCTATTTTTGCAATGCAGCACATTTTTTCTACACTTTGAAATATAATGCAGTCCTACTATTTCTCCTGTGTGCTGCTCTGCAAAGGGCATCAAGTATCCCTAGATGTAAAAGTGCTAGGCTTTAAAAAAAAGGTATGATATTCAATATCAATATTTATATAACTGGGAAAGCATTGCTTACAAAACAGAAGATAAAGACTATACAATTTGTAATGTGTGGGGTGTTTTTTTTCTTGATAAGCAGTATCAAAGTAAATATTCTCCTGGGTGCAGCTGGATGGATAAGCACAGCTTTGCTATGCCTTTCTGCTTTACTAAACATGCACAAACTTAAGCCTGTGGTCTTGTAGGGTTGGTTTTTTGTTGGTGGTTTTTGGGGTTTTTTTGTTTTTTCTAGTGGGACCAAAATAGGACAAGCAACAGCCAGGCCTTTTGGTTTTACAAACCTCCTTATATTTATTCCACCGGGAAACAAAGAAAAGAAGTGTCCAAATCTGTCCCTCTTTGGCTAGCCGATGCCAGGAGCGTGGTTAGGAGCAGGAAGGCATCTCTGCCGGTGTCCGAGTCACAGCGGCGCCCTGCTGCCTGCTGTCCTTTGCTCGTAATGACGGAAAACTTTGACCCGGCCACATCTCTGCTTCTGGAGGAAAAAGCAAAGCCTTCTCTTAAGGCTATTTTAGCTCCCAGGACCCTTGTGCTGCCCTGGCTCTCCTAGCAGCTGTCCAACGAGCATTTCTGCCTTTCACATCCTCTTCCCCTGC
The DNA here is from genome assembly GCF_028858705.1 of Grus americana. NCBI lineage: Eukaryota > Metazoa > Chordata > Aves > Gruiformes > Gruidae > Grus > Grus americana. Next base: position 26,601,736 of record NC_072855.1, on the reverse strand, counting down.
TTACACAGTCTACAGCTAGTATTTTCCCCTTTTTTTTTTTTTTTTTAATCGCAGAAAGGCCTCCCCGCCTAATCTAATTCCCGCTCCTTTGTCACAAGCAGATGTCACTTTTACATCTGTGCGTCTGCTCAAGCGCCCCGTCTCCTCCAGCCCAGCAGATGTTGCCGCCGCCGAGGCAGCAGCGGCCGGGGGGAAAAAAGCAAAGCGCAGATCCCTCTGCTGGCGGCCGCCTGAACGCCACGGCCGCCCCGCCGCCCGGGAAGGGAACGGAGAAAAACAGGGACACTATTATTTTTATTTTATTTTTATTTTTATTTTTATTTTTTATTTTTATTTTATTTTTTATATTTATATTTTTATTTTTATTGCAAATCCCCCCATCCCAACTGATTAGGCAGCAGCAGACCAGACAAGAGCGCATCCGCTCGTCTGGCATCCCGAGCTAGCGCGGAGAGGCGCGGAGGCGGAGGGGGACTCGGCCGGGGGACCGCGGAGCAGGCAGCGGCGGGGCCCGCTTGATTCCGCGTAGGGCCGCGGAGCCCAGCCTGAGCAGCCACTGGGAGCGGGGCAGCAGAAACAACAACAAAAAAGGGGATGTTTCCCCCACACACCCCCCCCGCGGTAGCTGCGGGATGCGGCAGGAGTAGGGATCTGTCCCCGCACACCCACGCTTTGGCCGGGGCACAGCCAACATGTGTCACCGGCCCCTCCGGCCCTGGTACCCGCCATGGCTTCGCAGCGCCGCGGCTCCGGGGGCAGTGATGGGCCGGTCCCCGCGGCCGCGCTGAGCTGCGCACCCCATCCCGCTCGGGCCCCGCACCGCGGCGGTGGGATGCTCCGGCAGCCCCTTCCGAATAAAGCAATGCAAAAGCAACCCTCGCCGGTATTTAATATTTTATTCAAGCGGGTGGGACAGCGTGTAGCCCGCGGAACCACGGCGTGGTTCGGAGTGGGGCCGGAGGGGCCCGGGAAGCGCTTTCCCATGGCCGGCGGCGGCCGCACAAAGGCGCGCTGTTCCCTGTTTTGTTTCGCTGCCTCCGAGCATTCCTCCGGCAGCCCGGGGGGGCGCGGACCGGGCCCCTCTCAGTGCCGAAGGAGAGGAAAGAAAAGTGGCTTTTACACGCCCGGCGTGTTTTTCTGCGACACCCGCCGGCAGGCCAGCACTCGGGCCCGCAGCTCCGCCCATCGCCACGCACCCCGCGCATCCTGCGCACCCCGCGCTGCCCGGCTGGACCGGAGTTTGCGACCGAACAAAAGAGCTCTTCTGGAAGGGAAAAAAAAAAGAGGGGGGTGAAGCAACCGAGAGGCTCTAATTCTATTTGTGTCGCCTGGATATCAGAAGGGGTTTTTCCACACTTCGCCTTGATTTGATTATTCCTTGGAGATGGTTTCTCTGCCCCTAGCCAGACGCGTGGGGGAAGGCCGCTGAGGCAGTTGGCCTATAGTGGGAATAATCAAATTACCCATTTGCTACAACTTTTTCGGCAGAGCCGCTCGCGTGTAGAAAGAACAACTGGAGCCCAAACCCCGCGGAGGGGGAGACGGGGAGCTGGCGAAACCCGACGGGGGGGGGGGGGAGGGGGGGGCAAAACCAACCCCCACGGGCAGTGCAGATCCGGCCACGCCGGGGACAGCGGGGGACCGGGGGTGGGAGGCGGGGGAGGCCCGGGGGCAGGTGCCGAGGTGGGCACCGCCGCTGCCGGCGACCGATGCCGAGACGCCCCGCAGCCCCAGGT
>NC_072855.1:26537500-26595000 GCF_028858705.1 Grus americana | reverse complement strand
CACCGCGGATGCGGCCCCTGCAGGGCCCGCGCCCCTCACGGCGGACGGCTTGTATTTATTATTAATTATTAATTATTATTAATTATTATTATTACACGGTTCACGCAGTTTTTAGGCATCTCCGTTAGGGTTTTCTAATTTTATTTTAAAAGGCACAAACTATAGCTCTTAGTTGAATGTTGACAGGTATGCTTTCTCTTTTTCCGTGTCTTTCTACAACTGTGTTCTGTGACTCAACTGTATAGTGTTAATATCAGTACAGACTTGTCTAGTTGACCGTATAAATAATGTTTTCCCTTCTCGTAGTCTCTATGGCGTGTCTTTATGGAGAAATAAGGTTCTCACGGGTTCGGTTCCCTTTGCGTTTAGAGACCAGGTTCAGGCAATGATATATATTTTTGTTATCGGTTGCATGTCGTCTCTTTTTTTTTTTTCCCTACCTGTTGGAATATGTTTGTGAGCATAATCGTCATAAATTATGTTCAGGGTTTTCAGATTTATTTATATGTGGTTAAATGAATGCTTCTATTTAAAAGGGGAAATATTTCTACATGTGCATATAGTTTTCCAAGAGTGTACCATTAATTGACTGTTGATAATAAAAACCAAAAGCAAATATAGCACCGTAGCTCTTCTGACTTCTTGTTAGGGCTTTTATCTGGGCGGGAGGGCTCGTTTCTGTTTGGTTTTGTTGTTGTTGTTTTTTTCTGACAAAGATTGAAGGCGCACATCGCAGAATCTGGACTGAGTCATCAAAAGGAGATGGGCTCGGCGGCATTATTTTTAATCTGCGTTACCATCAGGAAGACCGTAACTGCGGGTCCCATCATTACTGCCTAATTGTGCCGTTATTAATTACTTGCAAACAGGCCGATTGGGGGGAGGGGGTGCGGAAGATGCGTCAGATCTGACCTTTTGCCGCTACCTCGAAAATTGGAGATGGCCAATATTAAACGATAACCGTTAAAAGAAAAAAAAAAGGGGGCATAAACTACAGATCTGGCTTGTCAGCGGACAAAGCATCCTGCAGGCCGGCTGAGAGCTTTCGCAAGCCATTACACCAACACGCGGAAGGTAAAACTGGCTTTACAGCTCTGCAGCTTTTCGGAAACGGTTCTGCTGCTTGAACCACCCGCTGATAGCGAGCGCAGGGAGAGGGGCCGTCCGGGGGGACTAGCGCGGCCAGCGGTTCGGTTCTCCCCCGGGCCCGGAGTCATCCAGCGGCCTCACACCTGGGCACCCGCTTTGCTTTTCCGCCCGGCAGCGGGCGGCAGCGGCGGCCCAGGTAGCGCCCAGCCCAGCCGCGGCCGGAGCCCCGGCGGCGCGGCCCCAGCCCCGGCGGCGCGGCCCCGACGGCTCCCCGCAGCTCGTCCGGCCCTGCCCCGGGGAGAGCGGGCAGCGGGGCCGGCGTGCCAGAGCCCCGCAGGGCACGGGGTAGTGGCAGAAACCCGGCCTCGCCGAGACGAGCCGGCATCCGGCTCCACCAAAACCCCTCGGGCAGGGGCGGGCCCCCGCCCCAAAGAAGAACCGGGGCGCCCCGGGGCTGCAGTGCACCCCGGTGCCACCTCCCGGGGCGGCCCCTGCAGCCGGGGCACTTGCGGGTTAGCTGCGGGGATGCCGGGGCGATGAACTCTCTCTGACTCTGGCAGAGTCAGTGGAAAAAAAAAAAAAAGGAGAAAAAAAAAAAAAAGAGAGACTGGGGATTTGGCTGAGAAGCAAATACGGCAAGAGTGTTCCTCTGCACCGCCGGGGTGCTGGGGAGAGACTGCCCCCCCCACCCCCCCCCGCCTCGAGTACAATTAAAGGACCCAGGAAAAATGGGACAAGTGCTGTTTCACAAAAGTAAAAACTTCACTAATCAGTTTTAAAGTGCTGCAATAAAATATTCAGTCTATTTTCCGGAGGGAAAAAACCCTGTATGTATTTCTTGAATATATGTTTTGTTATAATGCGAGTAGCTTTTGCCACTTTACTTTTTCTTCCAAAAGTCATTTCATGACTTAAGAATATCTTTGTTCCAAGTAAATGGATTGTCTCTAGGAATTACCCAGCTGTGGGCTGCAGTGCAGCTCTGCTAATAGTGATCTACATGGAAAGACTTTCCCACTGGAGAAGCTGCAGTGTTCTGTCCATCTGCTTTACCCTGAGCTCTTAGAGAAGGCAAGACCTGTATTACCAGTAAACCAATCAAAAGTGATTTAAAGATACCTCTCCTGGTCAAGCCTTGCTGTGTGAAGATAATCAGCTTCCATTTTACGGCATGCAGTCGTGATTTGAAAACATGAAGAGATGACAACACACTACTTTTTGGGTATTTTTTTGCCAAGTTCACTACTTTGTCTGCTAAAACTTGGGGTTTATTTCTAATATGTTGACTTCAGCTTCCAAACAGTGGATCTAGCTACACATCTGCTAGACCATTTCTCTCTTTTAATTTTACTACAGTGTAAACTGATTTGTATCTTGGTCTATCTTCTTCCCGATAAACTAAATAGGTTGCGTCCTTTATATCTCCCATACTCCCTAAGGCTCAAACTTTTAAAATCTTTTCCAGACCTGGAATCACTCTCTCCTCTTTCTGAAGATGCTTTGCAGAAGGGATTCCAGGACAGTACCAAACACTGCAGCGTGTGTCTCACTAATGGTTCATACAGAGCTAATATCACCTCTCTATTTCTGATCACAATTTTCCACTTATGTATCCAAGCTTATAATTAGTCCTTTTTGGAAACTTCTGTTCCATCACTTATTCCTTCTGACCCATAAATCCTTCCCCAAGCCACTGCTTTCCATGTTCTGGTCACCCCCAAAGCACAGGGAGCCAGGGGAGGGCTCAGGTGTTTGGCACCCACCGTTTGTAAGGACCAGCGTGCCTGTGGCAGACCAGTTGGAAAGATTAATTCATAAACATTCATCATTGCTTGGTCAGGTAGAAATGGATGGTTGGAAAATACATGAAGTTCATTTCTCCCATGTCTGTGCAAAGGCAGGAGTCTGAAAAGGAGTATTAATTAAATAAGTGATCTACAGGATTGCTGCCGACGTTTACAAACACAGAAGCTAGCAGGGCCACAGGGTACCCAGCAGGAGCCCAGGCAGGAAGATGACTCCAAATGGCCACTTACCAGCGGTACTGGTGAAAGCCGAATGGGTAAGCTGATCCTTGGCGCCAAGAGATACTTTGGAGTTCACAAGGCAAGGAGATCTTTGGTCAGAAGGACCTAAGAAGTCAAAAGATGCTCCAGTAAAGAAACAAGGATAAGGTTTGTTATTGTAGTTGGTTTTACTCCCTCAAGTTGTTCAAATAAAGAATATTTTGGTTTACTATCCAACTCAAATTCAATGTGAACTCATGTTGTATCTTGGAGAGTTCAAAGGTAAATTCACATTGTGTGTTTGAAGCAACATTGTCTGCTCTTTTAAATGTCAAGACTTGGAATTCAGGTCTAACATCTAATTTGGCTCTAGGGTAGCTCTTGCACGCACTCTCACTTTCTTCTCTCCAATACATAAAAAGAAAAAGTCATTCCTGATTGCAGTATGAGTCTCTCAGATGGATGGATGCATGACAATGCAAACATTAATTTTGCTACTAAATAATATGTAGCCAGCAAATAGGAAAACTACAATGAACAAAACCAACCCTTTTCACTGAGAAGCAAGTGTGTCTAAATATTTCAATCTTTACATATCTGCGCTTACTTAATAAAGTTATCAAACTATTATCAACCAGTGGGAAAAAGAGATGTCATGAAAAGTGCCTGCGGTTGATTAGAATATTTTTTAAATCCTCTTTTTCCCCTCACCTTTTTTGACACTGTTGAAGGTACAAATAGATGTACCTATCAGGAGTCCTCTGAACCAGCCTAACTCCAGTCAAGGCCAGCAACTTACTGCTGTGGTCTGAAGCGTTAGCTCCTTCTGATGGCAAAATCAGGGGTCTCTTCACACAAAGCTCACCATTATTTCTTAGGCACCCACTACACTAGTATGTGTCTGTAACTTTTGCTGTACATTTAGCGTGAATCTTTAAGAGCAAAACATTAGACTACCCTCGCCAACCGTAGAGCAGAGCAGTGCTATGAAGGCCAAATTACAATATTACAATGGCCTGTATTACACATATTTGGTCCTTTACAAGTTGTAATATGACAGCTGTTATGAAATAAACTGGCAGCTTCATCCAGAGTGCTACCAAAATATGACTCCATCTTAGAAAAACAACTTTTCACCTTGTACTTTGCACAAGAGGTCATCAGATAGGCCAAGGAATGCTTTGAGAGGAAACTTACCTTCTCAATTTGTGGGGAATTCATCCAGAAACACCTCAAGAAACTTTAACTGTGAAAATGAAGCTCTCGCTGCCATATTCTAGGTTGGAAATTTCCTTTGGAGAGAGGAAATCACCTTTTGGACTGATCTTTGTTATGACTATTGTATCAACAGGAAATTAAAATATTTGCACTTGAAAAGGAATATTATTTCTCACTTGTTGCAGGCTGAGGTCATATTTCTTACTATTCCTTTCTGAAAGAGAGGTAGTAAAGGAATGCCAATAACATCTTTTGCTTCTTCAAACAGCATTCAAATAACGCATAAAGTCTATCCACCGTATTAGATAAAAGTTCAAAGCAGTCTTGGGAAGTGTAAGTGAGAGAAGCTATGCCTTTTCAGTAGTCTGAGATCTAACATCAGCATTAAGGCCTCTATCAACAGGCCTAAGATATGGATGGGGTCTTCAGGAGCATTAACTTCAGTATCATTTCACAGAAAGATGTTTATAGAAAATGAATCAATATGTTAATTTCCGCTAAGGAGAAAATCTATTCAGGGAACAAAGCACAAATTTTATGAGCAGCTGTGGTTATCTGGTTAAGGAAGAGAAGTGATTGGAGATTGTGAAACCAGTGGCTAAAAGAATTTGTTATCTTGCATAGACGTGGTATTTGGGAAAGCTTGGGTTGCCCATGTTCGTGGCATGGGTCACCCAGAGTTCCCAGCTGGGGCTGTGGATACTCATGGCCTTGAAAAGTCAATCCACTTCTTGAAACTTTCTCCTGAGAGAGTGCCCACAGCAGTTCCTGCCCCAAGACATAGCCCCAAACACCTGTGCTCTCAGGGCTGTTAAAAACCCACCTGTGCTTTGAAGAGCAAAGGGAGATGGCTCACTCATCCCAGATCAGGCCAGGCCTTCCCAGACCATTCACTCTCCGCAGTGACAAGGGAGCTGGGCCACAGAGAGCCAGTGGCAACACCTAACAGTTCCCTTCTGGCACTCATTTCCAAGCAGAGACAGGAATAACCTCTGCCCAGTGCCACCTCCACCTGCCTTGTTGTGGGTAACCATGAACATGCTGGGTTTGGCTCAGCGTTGGCCTGCCTTCCTTCTTTCTGACCGGGATGCTCTGTGCAGCTTTCCACCTCTGTGACCTCCTTTGGCTTGTAGGACCCTCTTCCAGAGAACCAAAGCAAACAGAAGACAATACAGCTTCAGTGTGTCCTTGGTTGCTTCTCCGCAGCTTTGCAGACAGTGTGGGGGAGCAGAGGGAGAGACAATGGAGTTGCTACAAAGTGCAAGCTTTAATTCTCATTGAAATTTATCATCATGGTGTTAGTGGTGTTCAATGCGATGTACAGTTACACAGATATATTCCACAGGCTGTTACAAGCTTCATGCTATTCCTACTCTTTTTTTTTTTAACCTAAAGAGTCTGACATTGTAATTCAAAGTAATCTCCTCAAAGCAGTGCTGTCAGGGGAACTCAAAAGCTCCTGGCCTTGTATTGATTTCACAATATCAAACTGTTTCTAGAAACAGCTACCAAAATACTCTTGCTGCATTATCTTTAAAAAGATTACCAAAAGGGTAATAATAAGCAACTCAGGAATCTCCATAGGTAAATACTCCAAACAAAATGCCACCACATCTAGGATGCAAACACCCAAGGAAGCCCCTCTCACTTTAATTCCAAAGTTACACGCTTTCTTTACAAACCGAGTGTCTCTTCATTTTTAATAGCAGTTGTCTTACATCTGGAAGAAAGACCGGTAGTTAAAACCCTATCTACTGCTACTGCATGTACTTGCAATGCATTATGTGACAGCCTATTTTAGAATGGTGATGCTTTAAACACACGGATCTAATTATCACTAGGAATATCTCTATGGAGACAAAAAGTTAGATAAACATGGGGTGAGCAGTCTTGTCCTGCTGCAGAAAAACAGGATGCGCTAGATGGACATCTAAGCCCTTCACCCCCATCATATTCAATTCCTACTGGGAATGTAGCACTCCTGAAATATTTCTGGGCTGAGTCACTGATTATCAAATCTGGTGGCATTCACAGAAAGGTGGCAAGAATGATGGTGGGCACATATCATTCCAGTGATGGGGAAAAGTTATTTGTATTATCAAGGAGATGTGCTGAACTGTATAACATTACATATATATGAATAGTAAAATACTGATGAGACTGGAGAAATGAAATTGGTTTTTACCCATTTAATATAACCTTTCAGTGACAGCATCACTCAAGCTCTCTCCTAATGTTAGTTAGGAGGAAAAAAACCCGAACTAGGATAATGTATAACAGTGTGATCATTTGATTCCTGCCTTGGCAAGCTTAGACTTGGTAAAAGGAGATATTTTCAATCGCTAGGCAATCAGAGACTCATTGCCACAAGATTTTGTTGAGGTCAAGATTTTAACTAAATTCTGCATAAAAATGAGCTCTTAAGTAAGAATATCCAGCCACTACACTCTGGGTTAATAAAAGATTCTGAAGGGTTTCTGATATAAACCCACCCATTTCAAGGTGTAAGCAAATCTCTACTCACTGAAGATAAGACCTTTAAAAAATATTTCCCCCTGAAAGATTTCTTGTGTGTTCTCCTAAATCATCTGCTGCTGATCAGTTCCAGAAATGGGTTTACAAACTGTACATCACAAGTTTTAGGCTGTACATCACTCACTATATTTCTATATTCTAATAGCAAATGAAAGCATGGCCTCCCAAATTTGCTTTATTTACATTTCTTCATTGTGTTTTTTGGTGGGTAATGGTCCCTGTTGTATTCACAGGGTCAGCTTCAATCCTGGCCAAAGTACATTCCACAGCTGAAGTCAAATACATCTGCAAAAGTGATTAACTTTTTCTATTATTACTGATTACTTTCATTGATCAATACTTTCACTGGTGCATACTACTAATACATTTAAATGTCAATGTGGGAATTTACTATCCTTAATTATTTCCTTTCAAAGAGCATTTTTTTAATTTTTTTTTTTTTATTTTGGGATATATACATAAACTTATGGCCAGATTTGTCTTTAAAATTGTCCAAAATAATATGTACAAAACCTCATAAGCATAAAATACTTTTAAAGTATTTTACTTTTAAAGAATTTTTATGAAATATTTGAAAGTAATAAAAATGAAAATATTTAGTCACTTAAAAAACAGGCATATTAAACCCCTTGTAATTTCTAAACCCAGTTATATGTAAGTTCTGAACAAAAAGGGGTTTCTCTAAACAATGAAAAATATTAACGACACAAGAGAAGATTCAATTACATAACTGTGTATTGTAATTCTCAATGATTTATAAAAGGCAAAATTCAGATATGCCATACAATAAATTATCATTAAGACGAGACTACAGTTTGGTCTAATAGAATCCCATTATTTAGAAATGGAAAAAGAAACCCTATTAGATTATAGAGTTAATTCCCTGCCAGTGCTGAGGTCACTGCTCTCTCACTCTCAGGCTCGTCTACATGAAAACTTGGTACAGTTGAAGAGTCTTCTTGAGTAGACAGAGTTACGGAAAGACAAGAGGAGCTCTGTGTTCACCTTGCCACTCCCATAAAGGAATGAAAATGGCTGTAGTGGGTAAATCACCTTACTGCATAATTTTAAAGAAGAAAATGTGTTAAGGTCTGGGGGTAAATACCCCCAAATGGCAATACACCCCAGTATCGTCAGTATATGAGGATTAAAGACCAACCAAACCAATGGTGCTCTGAAACGAAACCAGTCCTGGCACAAGAGCCTTGTGATGTACATGAACACATGAGGGTTTTCTGGACCTACAGCTGTGGAGAAATTTCAGCTTATACTGGTTTCAGTGGGATTTAATCAGCATATCACTTTTGAGAATAAAACCATAGCTGGGGAGACACTTAGTTTATATTGAAGCTGAAATGCAGTGTGGGAGGAGAAAGGCTCTCTTACACGTATTTAGTTGGGGTGGCAGGGGAGAAAGATGGATCAGGTAGATTCGTTCTCAAAAAGTCCCCAGCAAAATTACGGCAGTTGTGGGCAGAGTGGGTAAGAGACCCTCAAAGACTCTCCTTTCTCAGTTCTTAGGCAGAGGAGAAGGGAAGGGGGAGACAGGCTGCTACGCATGTCAAGAGGGCTGCGATCCACCTGAAACTGGGGTGTGCTGAAACCTCTCCGTAGCCTGTAAGCGTCGGCTCAGAAACCTCATCTCTGTATTTCTTTTGCATTTCCCAGAGTGCTTGGGATTGCATGGTCGCCTTTTCCTCCCAATGATAAATTAACCACCAGGGATGTGTTTTCTGAAGAGGATAGCAGAGAGTCACACAGACCTTCGGCTCCCTCAGCATGGCGGTTGTAGGCAGAAAAGAGCACAGATTTCAGCTGGGAGCATCCTGTTATCCAAGGGGGAGTCATCTTTTCCCGCCTCATCCTGATATGCCTCCCAGTTTTTTCTGCACAGAGTTAAAAGCTGACATGTGCCCTTTGAAGTGCATTGAACTTTTCTCAGGGACAGGTGCACGAGAAATGCAGTTTATTCCCCTCCATAATAATTACTTCTTCTCTCACAGCAACCATGATTTGCATCCACCCAGAAATGGCCGTGAGGCTCCAGGGGATGCCCAACCAGTGCCACACGGCGCACTGAATCCGCTTTTATACGTGTCCTGGTTTCAGCTGGGATAGACTTAACTTTCTTCCTAGTAGCTGGTATGGTGCTGTGGTTTGGATTTAGGATGAGAATAATGTTGATACCACACCGATGTTCAGTTGTTGCTCAGCAGTGTTTACAATTAAGTCAAGGACTTTTCAGCTTCCCAGGGCCTGCCAGGGAGGAGGCAGGAGCCTTCTGCAGGAGGGGCACAGGAAGCTGGGAGGGGACACAGCCAGGACAGCTGACCCAAACTGCCCAAAGGGATATTGCATACCATATGACGTCATGCTCAGTATATAAGCTGGGGAGAGTTGGACGGGGAGTGCCATGGCTCAGGAACTAGCTGGGCATTGGTCAGTAGTTGACGAGCAATTGTGCTGTACATCATTCGTTGTTTATTATTAGTAGTATTAGTACTAGTATTATTATTAGTATTTCCCTTTTCCGTCCTATTAAGCTGTCTCTATCTCAACCCACGAGTTTTACTTTTTTTTTTTTATCAATTCTCTCCCGCATCCTACTGCAGAGGAGGGTGGAGTGAGCAAACGGCTGTGTGGTTGTTTTAAACCGGAACAGCATGTCACTTGTTTGCTTGCTGAGGTCATGAATTGCCCCCAAACAATTTTTCCTCCCCAAAGCCCCTCAGTTATCTTTGCTGTGAGCACCTGGACCTTCCCCTTCCACTCTGGCACCAAACTGCCACACAGTTTAAAGGGCTGTGACAACAGGTCTCAAAATGCCCAGGTGTCCCCACCGATGCTGACAACCCTGCGCTCCTAATAGAGCCACCACCTCGCACTTCAAGGAGCTGTGAAAGAAAAACTTGCTTTTAGTGGAAGTGCTTCTATTTGTCTGTTCAGCACCATTAAAGTTGGATTTGTGAGTTTAACAAACTCGGTATTAACCACACTTCTGGCTGTTGACTAAAGATATGAAAATTATTGGTTACTTTCAGTGGCTGCCTGCAGAAGTGTTGAGAAATAAGTTTTGTATGTTATTATGTCAGGAGGCACAAATTGCTTGCTCACTTGTGTCATTGAGTTAGACAAACAATAGCCATAAAAAAGTACCGTCTACTGCTAATCAGTGCAGCTCCGTGAGGATATAGTGTTGAAAAACTCATACCAATTAGTTGTTGTAAAGAAATAGCTTCCAAAAATTCCTTATTTGGTTGCCACAGTGTAAATTTGTTTGGGTTTTGGTTTTGTTGGTTTTTTTTTTTTTTTGTAATAGGAGTCCTGGGCTGGATAGTTGACTCACCAGCATACAACTCAAATGAATGAGATGTCACTGATGGAAAACCGATGGAAAAGAAGATTTGAACAATTATACAAAACAGATCAGCCATTAGCTTCTCTCAGGATCTAATGATATGCTCTGCAGGATCATTCAGGCTACAACCATAATTAAAGCTGGTCCTGAGTCATTCTGCTGTGGCGCAAAACATTAATAATGGGGAAAAGAAAATCTTTGGCAGCCTCCGTGCAAGGGAGGACTAGCATGAGACTGGTGTCTGACACAGGTTAGGACTGAAATATACTTGAAATACAGGGCTATGAGAAAGAATTGGCATTTTATTACTATTTTATTGAATAGGCTACCATTTGGAAGCATAATCACATCTGGATAAAGACCTGAACATGCTCTTCCATGCTGTGTCACCTGTGGGAAGGCCGTTATTCAGTTATGCTGTTATATTATTCTATTAATCCCATGTTTAAATTGGTCAGCTATTTAAACCACACACTTTATTAGCTGTTATTAGTTGATAAACATCATCTCTTTTTTACCTCCTCTTGATGAAGACACTGGCAGCTGGACTTGCACCTTAGTTTTTGTTTTCCAGTGGAAAACCACAATTTTGTGACAAATTAAGTGCAAACCCCAATCCACGTGGCCAGTTTGTTCAATCCCTCTGAAAAGCTCCTTGCGAGGTAAGAAAGTCAGCTAGGCCTGTGCTGCCAAAAGGAAACCATTAAGACTGTTTATTGCTATCCCGAGCCACTTTAAAATTACACGCACGATTGCTTTTAAATGTTCCCATTTGGAAAGCATAAGCATACACGCAAAGATGTTCCCAGCTGGAGGCTCATTGCTCTTCAAGCAATGACGTCCATCGTCCTGGAAGAAGGTGGCTTCCTTTTTGCCTGCCCCAATACTTTCAAGAAACGACCCAGCTTCTCCTGGTAGACAGCTATACATACCCTTAATAGAGCTGGTTCCTGAGTTTGCCCAACTTGGTCAGAATGTTGCTTGCAAATTTTCTATGTTCAGCCCAAAATATCGCTCTAAATTGTCTTCCCAATGGCTTTACCTTTGCGAGGCGTCTTCTTCATGTACAGTACTATGTAAATATTACTGCGATGGCCAGAGTCAAGAAAAACATTTTGGTTTATAGCTTTTTTTTTTTCTGTATTTCACAATAACGAATGTTTAACTTATCAATGGCATCTGTTGACATGTAAAGCTGGATAAATAAACCTAATTCAGGCTAAATATACTCTGTAGTCTAGTGTAGTCCTGAGGGACTTTCTGTTATCTGTGAAGTGACCGGTGGGAGCGTGCGGAAAAACCAAATGCTAAATGTGCAGAATTAATGGAACTATCCCTGGTCCAAGATAGACTTTTTAAGTGTTAACTAATAATTTTTAAATACTTTGGTGAAAATATATGATGTTTTTTGTTTTATTCCATTTGAAATAAATCAGCTGGTAAGTCTTTTTCAGAAAGCAAATTATTGTCACTGCCTCACAGCTCCAATTTATTATCCAAAATAATAACCTTGGCAAAAATGTCTATTATTTCTACTCTTGAATAAGAACTTGGTTCACATGTCTAATGCCCTGTGTAAGAGAATTAGCAGAAACTCATCTCAATGTGGTTTCAAAAGAGGAAACTAAGCAGACAGCCTTGTTAATTTAGCATATAGACTTGGAATAAAGTACAACATCCATCATCTCTCAAAATTAAATTAAAAATTGGTCTTGTGTCCAGAGAGAAGGAGCCAATTTTCTGCTGGAAGCAGAATCTTGGAAGATCACTAAAACCCTTAATGGTTCTTTCATTGTGGGAGCCAATATGAAAGAAAAACCAGTTTGGGAGTTCAAATTACACCTCATATTAAATGCTAGAACACGTGTAATCTTCAGGTTGGGCCAATTGCCGTTGACGCAATGCTTTCTGTCACCACAGACGCATGGGGAATTCCAGCCGCTCTTATCCCCTGGTCCTTAAAATCTTCCCGTGTGCCGCTGTATGCTGCGGCAACGCTGAACAGACTTTTGCATTCAGGGTGAAATACCCTTCCTTACCATATGCCGTGTATAGTTCTTATTCTCCCGCAGCAGGTTTCTATGTGTGATAAAAAGATGCTTGCAAACACACACTGAGATTTAATATCTGGGGAAAGGGAAGCCTGAAAATATGTTAACAAGATTTTCAGCATTAAACACAATTTTGTTTCAGATTTCAGCTGTTAAACATCTTAATTTGTTTTGCTTTTTACTCCAGTAACATAATGCTAATACACTCTGACAGCTTGTGACTCTACGCTGAGGAGGTTTCGCAAACCAATCTCTTTACTTGAAATTTGATTTACAAAGTGCCTCAGTCCTTTAGCTGGGTGGCAGCAGCCACCGTCACAACACTTGTCACGACTCGAAGTAAGAGCACAATCTGGGCAGTTTTTCCTTGCTGTTTTTTTCTTCTAGTGGAGGATTCACTGAGATGAAAGAATCCTTTTAACCATTTAATGTCCTCACCCGTCAATAAGCTCAGTCCAGAAAATATTGTCATGTGATGTCTGCCACACTCAAAAGGAAATAGTGGATTTCTTTTTTTTTTTTTTCCCAGCAAACATTAAACTCTCAGTGCAGAATACAGGTGTAGCATCTATGCAGTTTATTTTTAGAATATTTGTTTGGGATGAGCCGGTCTAATGGTTAATGCATAAAGCTTTTAGAGTCCACATTCTCCTTCCAGCCCAACCTAATTTTGGACTTCTCACCAGCAGTTAGGTCAGGCTGCTTTCTGGGCACTCGAGGTCACCGCTGAGCCAGCAGGACCATTGGTTTCAGCTACAGGCCACCCCCAAACTTGTGCGGGGCGTTCATTTTCCTGGGAAATCAGGTTTTTGTCAAGTGAGGAGTACATGAGGTGGCACTTCATAACTTCACATCACGAAGCCCTGCAGAACCAGCATGAAAAATAATAGATGACCACAAACATCTGCTCTCAGAGGCAGCCCTCTAGGCTGCTGCCTGCTCCTGGCAGGGGTAGGTGTCTTCTCCGTGTACACGCACGTGATTTGTCCTGCACGAGCATATCCTGGCGTGTCCCAGCAGCACGACAGGCACGTTACATAGTGCAACCAGCTCCACAGGATAAGCACCATTCTAGCCATTCCTTTGAGTAATTGTGTAATTAACCGGAGAAGATGATTTGGCACCAAAAATCTTTTCTTCACCTTTCCTCCTAGTAAATAGATTTTTAGATTTTTTACATTTATTTTACTAGGATGAAATGTCTGCTGTTCTCCAGGCAGAAGGTACAACTGCTGCTGTGGGAAGAGCAGTGCGGGTGTTTCCAGCTCTCTAACTCCAGAGGTGAGACAGGGGAAGCCAGGCTAACATCACCTTGCTAAGAAGCCCGGGGAGAAGCCCGTAGAGAAGACCAGAGAAATAAACCACACGTCTGCCTTACTGTGGCAGGCATCACTCACAAAACCATTCTGTTTACAGTCTTTAAATCTCCTTTCTTCCGGAGAGAGAGTACCTTTTGCTATGTTTTCTTCACAAAAGGGCATTTAACTGGTGCCTCACTCAGCTCCAAGCGTAGGAAATGATCGCAACAGGTCTGTACTCTAAATAACTGCGGTCTGCGCGGAGATGCTGGGGCTGGCTTTAGCCCAGCCAGCTGCTCCTGGTAGTCTGGCCGAGGCAGTGCAAAGCACACTGCCGCTTCATGTGCCGCAGCTCTAGACAGGCTGGCTCCACTCCTCATGGGCTTCTTGCTCCGGTGACTTTTGCTGCAGCACTCACATAGCCAGGTCCCTCTGAACTCCACAGTCACTATGCTATAGTCACAGTAACTGTTAAATGCATGCTTTTTGGTTGGGTTTGGGGTTTTTGTTTGTTTGTTTGTGATTTGGGGGTTTGTTTTGTTTTGTTTTGTCATCTATGGTGAGTTTCTAGCATCTTTATTGCCAGGCTGTAGCCTAAACTAAATTCACCAGTGAAGACATTCTGTCTCTGGACAGATTAGCTTCTGTGTCCCATTTATTCATCTGGAAATAGATATATAATAATATTTTTTGCCTTACAACGGTGTTTTTAAATCTTTTTCAACTAACAAATGCAAAGGGCTTTACTATTTTCTGGTGATGAGTAGCTCTGTAAGCACTAGTTGTTCAGTGTGGGGGCCAGGAAACACCCCACTGACTCCAGTCCCCCTTTTCTGTTTCAGCTACTTGAAAAATCATTGAAAACCTGAAAATAGTTGAAAATTTGAAAAACCAAGTCTAGGTACCCATGCTTTTACACAAGGCCAGTGGCTCTTGGTACCTGACTTGAGGCCTGCTAAAGATGTCTGATTATCTGGGGACGCGCGACCAGGTATTCTCAAAAATGCAGCTGTTTCCAGGTCCCTGACGTTGGGTGCTCAGGTATTGTGCTATTCAAAATCATTCAAAATCTTGCCCAGATTATTTTATATTACTGCAATACAAAGGAAGTAATTGATATTTTTATTCATGCTGCAGCTCAGTACTGTCAAAAGACAGACACCTTGCCTTAAAACCGTAAACAAATAAAATGATATTGTAGAATCTATTTCCTTTCCGTGATGAAAAGTACTATGGCAGCCTGTGGAGAAATATGTCTTCTTATATTTGCCTCGCTACCCGCAAGGATTTAATAAAGATTCTCAGCGCAGCATGCACACAGCTTTGCCACTCTTGGGCTGCCTCAACCATCTTATTATTTACCTATTTCTGCAAGAGTCCCCTCTGCAGGCAGTGTCTGCCCTGTTTGTACACACCTTTCCAAAACCTGTCTGGCACCGACGTGTTTATTTACAGCCCTGCTTTCTAACTGCAAATGGACAGCAAGCAGCTGGAAAAGGCTGTATTGATCAATTGAGAAGAATTTCTGGCTAAAAAGCAGAATCCCTTGCATCTGAGGGAAAAAAATGAAACAGTCTGCAGCGGATGGTGACAGCAAACTACATCAGAGAGAGGAGCGGGCGCCCCGAGCCGGGCTGTGCCGCACAGACAGCAGCGCCCTGGCAGCGCTGGGATGTGCCATGGGAGCCCGGCTGGATTTTATTCTTTCTGTGCAGGACAAGGCTGAGAAACTGGCTAAGTCCTAAGTCGAGAACAAGAAGGGAGAAGTGCTGCAACTCCACCATTTACCCTTCAAGAGCTTGCTCCTTGCTGATGTCATTTGCCATCACAAGCAGGCAGTTCCGGGAAATTAGTTATCAGAAGTCTTCTGTATCTGACAATTTACTCGCCTTCTTCATTTTACCTTGCCTATAGCCGGTAGGACTACTTTTTGTGTCAAAGCTTACTGAGTACAGGGTAAGCCTTCAGCTCCCGAGTTATCAACGCGTGAGAGTCGCGGTCAACTGGGAGTGTGTGAAAACAGCCACGTGCGGCTTCAGGTACAGAGGAAGTTTGAAAAGTCTTGATGCAGCAGAGAGAAATGTATTCATGTGTTTTATTGTATTCATGCTGTAAGCAGATTTTAAGCATTCAAGATGAAGAGAGGTATTGAGAAAGCCAAGTGTTGATTGATAATATTCCATCATCAACTGTTTATCTGCATATATACCTCGCTCAATTAGTTTGTCTGGATAACACACAGACCCATGTGAAAAAATACAGCTTTGAAGTTAATGTACCACCTACATAAATTTGAACAATATACAAAGAAATGCAAAAGCTGTAAATGGCACCATACATAATCACTCAGGCTTTTTTCCCAGATATAAACCCAACTACACGGAAGACTTGCAGCTTGTAAGTCGAAAGCTTTCTCCTTCCCCTTCACATCACACACTGAAACGAATCACTGCGAAGGCAGTGCCTCCGCCTGAGCTCCTCGCTCTTCAGTTTACCCAAAGGTTTCTCAGAAGTCCATCATTTGCAAAGGTTGTTGAATGAGGCAAGCCTTGCAAATGAAACTACAAGCACCGTCCTCTTCTGTATAAAACACAGTGCAGTGAAGACATCAATTAGCTGTGACAATTTTGATTCACTTCAGGAAAGCCTCTCTGTGTTGCTACCAGTCGGGGACATGCCTGGCCCCAATATTGCAGAATGTTGTGGTATATGGGCTTTGCCACCACAGGCAAAAAAGTTAGCTGCCATGATTTTTGTTGAAAGTTACTTCTAGTTTTGATTATCAGACCACATGTACTTATATTGGACTGTATCATCCAGTCCAGTGAAATATTCTTTTTCACTACTCAGAGGAAAAAAAAAAAACCAAAAACCAAACCTTAAAATTGACTATTTGCTAAGCACAGAAGGATATAAAAATACTAATCAACAGTTCCAGGAGAAATATAAGAAGAAAGCTACTAGCAAAGGTTTGCAAGAAATAAAGACAGACTGCTATTCCTACAAAAAGTTTTGAAAAATGCAGCTGCTTTTCTCCAAGGTGAATAGAGCAGGTTCTGCAGCAAAACCTTCCCATGTATTTTCACATTGCTGTGGGCAAAAACACATTAGTCACTACCTCTAAAATAGATAATGGCTTTTCAACTGTTGTGTGCATCCGTAACAAATGCCCTGAGAGATAACAGCTTTGGCTGAGGCAAATGGATGAGAGTTCGGACCAGCTGATTTGTCTCTGTCACTACCTCCCAGCTTTGCCATCAGCACGTGTATGCATGCTAAACACATGGGTTGCATCCCAAGATAAGTGTTTGAAAGTGGTTTTGTGAGGCTGCAAATTCATTTTGAAATTCAGCTTTCGTCCATTGGAACAGACTCGTACTTATATCAGTTATCAGCACACTTTGCCGTAGTTCTCTTTTCAATGTCATCCTACCTTTTCCAAACTCAGAACAAGCTACAAAATACATTTAGGGCTACTGGTAAGATATATGTTAAGTGTTAACTGATTTCTTTATGCAAGTGCTGTCCTTTCATCCCTAGATTTTAAACTCAGCCTAAGACCTGCGAATACTTAGAACAAGAAAGGCTGAGGGCATTTCACAGCCCTGTATCTATCATCACTCTCTCCACACTTAAATTATCTAAACCTAACTGGGATGTGGGTGGGTGAAGAGGGTTTGCAGGAGTCATGTGTGGCTTCAGCACAAGGCTCTTCCCCACCAGACTCCGTAAGCAATGCCTCCCTCTGCCCGGGGGACAGGCACACCATGAGCACTGCCCTCTGCCCAAGAGTGGTTCCAATATAAACCCATGGATCCAGGAAGGGCACCAAAAAGCTGCGTCAAATATGAACCAATCTAAATATTTAAAAAAAAAAAAAAAGCGCCTCCAAAATGTCAGTCCATGAAACGGTTCAGAGAGCTCAGTTTCACCCTCAGGTTGGTGATGAGCTGAGTGTTATCAACCTGTGTCAGTCAGGAAAAGCTTTAAATTAAGACTTGAAAAGTAGCACAAAGAACAACACAGAAAGCCCGTGCTGAAATCTAGTCTACTTCGATACATTAGTATTAGTTAATAGACCATACAGATGCCAAATCACTGATCAGAATTCATTTTTCCTATGAAAAGTTTGTAATAAGACTAAAAAAAACCCCTTACATTTAATATCCTTTGGAAAAATAACCACTTTGTTCTCACATGGTAATGTTCGGACGTGGACCCAGGAAAGCACATTCGGAGGTGACGCCTCCAATCTGAGTGATAGGGACATCCTGAGAAACAAGAGGCTTAGTGCAACACCTACCCCTCGGACTTTTGCACTTTCACAGTGTTTTATGTTTATGCTCAATCAAAGAGCACCTGGCCACAGAGAAGAGGGGATATCCACCGCAAGCACCTGAGTCCAGGTCCCCGGAACAGCAGTTCTGGTGTTCCCGTTAACACAGAAGTTGTTTCAGAAGCAGCTTATTTGTCTGGTACATCCTATTCATTTTCTGAGCTGGAAAAGATTTGATGACTCTGTTTCTGAGACCTTCCTGTTCCTGAGACCTTTTTATCCCCATTAGTACCCGAGAGGGGCCCTTCCAAGTATATATTCCATAAAGGTTCATATTCAGATCAATATAGGTCTTTTAAGTGATTGAGGATGCTTCGAGACACAGCAGTTGTATGTGTCATGCCATGCTGGGGCATGACATCCCATCCTCAGGTGCCAGGTACAGGCACGTGATTTTATTGTGTTGTGAAAGTCTTCTGCCAAGACATATTTTAGTATTCTTTCAGCTAGGACTGAATACAGGAAATTTTCTTTTGCAGAAAATGTTGATTGTCATAGTTTATGCTATTGAACCTGTAGAGCAATAGTATGACTGGCTAATCTCTGTTACATGGGCGATTTTGTTTCTGGGAATACAGACTTAATGATCATACTGTTATCCAGTAATGTGTGTTTGTGAATGCCCTGAAACATAGTTTGGTTATTTTTATGGGGTTTTTTTTTGCAAACTCTTTAAACTGCTGAAAGACTAATGGAACTAGTCCTTGCAGGAGGTATACAAACACCAGAAGCAGGTAACTATATGTATATATATTTAGGCTCATGCAAAATTCTCCAGGAGAGTCTCCAAGTTTGAGCAGGCTGTGGTGAGCAACAGGGTTTCCCACAGGGTGTCACACGCTTGAGGCGCAGCATTGCCAGAGATCTTCTTCGCCCATCCACAAGAAACGTGTCAGATGCCAGGTGTGTTGTATGGAAAGTATGCGTTACTGAGCTCCTGCAAACCAGAGACTAGGCAAAAGATTACTTTGAAGAGCTACGTCATGTGTTACGGGATAAGCATCATTTGTTATCTGATATTGGTGCTTAGCTTTTTGGAAGAAAAGGTTTGACCTAACCATCTGAGACATTTTCTGTCCCACAGGTCCTAAGGCTCTGCTCTGACACTCAATATGGGAAGCTACCAGGTAGTTTCCAGAGATGTGAACGGCACATCTCTGCTCCTGCGTTTGTCATTGGAGTACTTTGTTGTCTATAACCAGAGGTGATAGACAAAGGGAATTTTAAAACTGTTTTCTTCTTTCTGTTTAATAAATACTGTTATTTCAAGGAAAGATTTGCATTTCTGTTAATTTTGGTTTAGTGTCTAGACCCACGCCTTCTGTATGTTTTAAGCGGCAGGTTACCTGCTCAGAAAAAAATGCATCTGTGAACTATGGGTATGGCATTAGCTAAGAGAATTTGCAGTGCTTCACATGCAGTGTAGCAGATGGACTCTACAGATGAGTTAACAGTGACTCATAAGATTGTCTCAAATAATGGATTTTTTTTCCCTAAAAGGCTTAAAACCCCATAAGCTTTGGGGAGGAGAGCTCCAACAGCTACTCTTGCAGAGCATGGGGTATTCAGTAAGGTCTACAGAGCAGCAACTATAGCCTTGCAGAGGGGTAAGCATCCCTCTTGCCTGTCTAATTTGTGCTACATTTTATAGCAAAGATGAACAAGAAAACAGACACCACCACCCACCCCCAACCCCGCCAAATACCAACCCCACATTGTACTGTGAGAAAAGTCATAGTCCACCCTGTACTTTCTATCTCTGTTTTGGGCTTTTATTGCCTGCAAAACTTGAGCGGCTTCCAGTTTAGTCATTTCCCCTTATCAGGAAATTCAGATGAAATTACATTCCTACCGGAGGCTTTTAGAGGTATAGAGGAGTCCTGTTTGCCTTTACAGGAGATGTATTTTTCTGGCATCTTTTCTTTTTTTTCCAGCCAAGTAGTGGTCATCTGCTCGTTTCCAGTGTCCACAACCCCTTCTTCATTTTCACTGCAGACGTGTCTCTCAAAATGAACATTTTTGTCGTCTTGTTGCCCAGTTACCCAATGTCTTCTCAGAAGAGAGACAAGGTGGGAGAAAAACGGGTGAGCCCTCTCTCCACAAAGTTTATTGAGTACTTAACCAGCTCATAACATAACATTATCAGGAAGGGGATCCATCTGACCCAATCTTTGCTAAATTGGGCAGCAAGAACTGTACCTAAAGCTAATTTTCTGAACAAAGTGGTAGCCGCCTGCTTTTAACTATCCCCCAGAAGAGTTATCTGGACAAGGATCAATACTCATGAGATGAGCAAGCTACTGCTGTTTATTAGCTGTGCCTAGAGCCTCCAACAGCCACCAGAGCCTGGCTGCGTTCACTGATGACCTCTGCACCAAAACACTTGGTAAAGAGAGAAAACAAAGAGCAAACCAAAGGGGGTTGGTTGGAGCCCGGAGCAAGGGCACGGAGGAGGAAATGGGAGGAAACTGAGCCCTCGTCCCACCTGGCTGCGATGGGGGAAAGGGGACCGATGGAGGGAGGAGGCAGAGCGCTCTCCTGGGGGAACCTGGCACACGTCCCCCTCTGCATGGGGTATCCTCTGCCCCGATGTCTGACCCTCAGCTGTCACAGCCCTCTCCCCTCTCCCACCACCCCCTATTTCTCCCAAACACCCCTAGCTTCGTCCTGCTGCTCGGGAAGCCACTGTCCTCTCCCAGGGCACGCCGAGGTGCTGTTAGCAGGGTGGCCTGCCTCGAGGCCCTCCTGGCAGCCTTTGCTACCTGCAGACAAAGGTGTTAGTGAAGTAAGCAGGTGACCCAACTCCCTTTCTATAAGGTTTGTGGAATTATTTTGGCATTAAATCAGTGCCGGTGGAGCATGCCCCCATCGATGCCCTTTAGGATCATAAACAACTCTGGACAGGTCAGAGCTGCCAGGTCACATTAATCAGAAAATAATAATAATAATAGAAAAAAAATCATACCAGGATTTCCACCATTTTACTTGGCTCATAAGGGTCTCAATCACCAAAACTGTGCTTGTCTGCGTGCCCAGCAACCTTGGTGCAGAGCTGCTGAAGCAGAAATAGCTGCCTGGCTGCCTCCAAATCCAGCCTCAGAGCAACCTCCAGCGGCAGCGAGCTGTTCCGCAGACATGGCACCGATGCTCGCCTCTGGGAACCCCAGTCCGCCTTTTCCACCACAGGGTAACGCTGGCCTTCTGTCCAGAGATGTTGATGCAGAAATAATGTAAGACCACTACCATTTCCATTAAGGCACCAGGATAAAAATCTGCTTTCAAAAAATTAAATTGTCAGTACTTCCCCATGACTCATCTAACAGTCGAGATGTGCTTCTGGCACAAAACCAAACCCGTCATCCATTGAAGACCCAATTAAAAAGAAAAAAAAGGGGGCAGTTATTAGTTTAAAATTTTGTGTGAACTTTCTGCTGGTCACTGGTGAAGTCACATACTCGTTGAGATTCAAAAATCAGTGATACTGCAGCACATGCGTAACTAAGCACAAACTTGAGGATCTTTGCTATGTAGAAATGGAATTAACCAAGCACATATTTAGCTTTGCAATACGTAAGTGCTTTATTGAGTCAAAGTCTGAACCACAGTCCACCGACGTCAATGAAAGATCTTCAGAGGACTTTGGGTTCGACTCACAAAAAGCCATCTCTGCTGGTCTTTTACCACGATACCCACACATGCTCTTGGAGATACAGCTTACAGCAGCAATCCACAGGGTACTGTCCCACCTCAAGTACGTCTTTTTCATTGTCTCATCTCATATACTAAGTTTTGTGGAACATAGCGCAGTTGAACGTGCCCCAATCAAGCAGAAGATTTTACCGAAGGGATGTACGCACTCTGCAATCCAGTTTCACAGACACATCGCATGCAATAAAAGTTAGTTATAATAAGTAAAATCAACACCACCAAAGGTAATCAACATTTTATTTATAAACATACATTTACTATAAAAGCTGTTGCATTTTAGACAAGTTTTCCTAATTTCCAGAGGCATTTTAGAATAAATAAAATAAAGATTAGCATAACTGGTATTCAACATTAGCCCCAGCTAGGACAGCTATCCTTGTCCTTGAATGGACATGCAGATAAGGATGGTCCCCTTCTGGTTCACCAACCTTTAGGACATTCACTGAAAACTACAGATGTACTGCATCAATAACACTACATAGCAAGAGTAAGGAAAAAGTACACCATGGAAAATGGGTTTGTGAAATACAGATGGGTTATGACACCTGTTCAGGTCCTTTGAAGTAGTAAGAGGCTAAATAAATTCTGAAACATCTAAAACCCATTACATACATTGTACTTGCTTAGCAATAATAAATCATTTTTTGCATCAAATACATTTACATTGTAGTTCAACTGTAGTAAAGTGTTATTTTTTTCTGTGCTCAAAGTTCCTGATAAGAAATGTATCATGTTTATGTGTTTAAACTGAAAAAAAAAAAAAAAATTAGCCTGAACGAATTTCTCATGTAAGACTCCAAAGGAAATGTAAATTCAAACATAAGCTGTTGGCAAGTACGATTTAGATAACTGTTGAAAATGATATTGTGCTGGTGAATAGATGTTCATGAGGGGGAAGACTCGTCGTCTGAGAATGCCACTTCATTTCGCTTTATATACAATCAACTTTGCTAAAACATGCATATATGAAACTAATTGATAGACACTGGGATCAATTTCTAAGCAGCTTCAGAGATCCAGTGGTGTGTCTGCAGTGCGATGCATGCCCCCCCTCCCCTCGCCCATGCGTTTTAGTCCCAACCATGCTCCTAAGCCCTTTGGGCACTTACCCCTACGTGAATGAGACGCAGATCTAACCTCTGTGACTACCAACCCTTTTACACACTGGGGACCGATTTGCACATCTAAACTCTACCACGTGGGTGAAGCGGTGTTAGCGACTCATACCAAATAGATGCACAAGCATGCATGGTCTCGTTTAAAAATTAGGCCCAGACTTCATATATTCACATAGCCTTAACACAGCACATAGAATTACACAGATGTACAAAGTCGGTTATAAAATCTGCTTCTTGAATTTCCATGTTACGCATTATTTGTGGGAAAATGTTATGATGACCACATGCAAAGTGTAAACATCCTGGTTATCAAAATCCTTTAACGGTAAATCATGCAGATGGTTAATCAAAGTATTAGACATCACTGTTTTATTTCCAAAACATTTTTCTGATTTTAAATTTTTTTTTTTTAAAAATATTCCCCAGGTGAAGTCCATGAAGGACGTCATCTTTTTGGATTTATTGCATCCATAAGTCATCGTTGACTGTGTGCAACAGCTTTGCATTTTCTAAGGCACAATTTTAAGGACGTAACATGTAACTTTCCAGTAGATAGTCACACTGTCCTCCACTGACAACATCCTACATGGGTTTTCAATGGCATGCAGTTTTGCATGGGTAAGCAACTCACATGCAAGCAACTGTCTAGTGTTTAAATAAATAGTTGCTAGCTATAGAACAACTCAAAATTATTGCTTCCCTAATAATCACTTCATTTCCATTTACCAACACATCAAAAGACAACGGATGTGCACATACATAAATTAAATCTCTATTAATTTAGTTTTACCATGGTTTTAAGGCAGAACAAGTAGATCTTTTTTCCCCCCACCATTTTAAGTTGCATCATGAACTGCCAAGATGGGATATTTCCAATAACTGTTACCCAAAAAGTGCTAGGATATTTTACAGTCGCAGCACATCCCCTAACCTTGTGTTGTAGATAAAGTGACACAGCTCTGACTGCTGTTTTAACGAGCTGCTGGATCACTTTAGTGAGAAGCACGTGCTTAATCAAAAAGCACAAAGGAAAACTGGCCCGAACGCAGGCAAGTTCAAGTTTTTTTGCCTACTGCTGCCAGCCTCCTCCCTGCCCGCCTTCCACACTCCCGGGTTTTGCTGACTTTATTGGGGTGGTGTATGGAGGAAGACAGCCTCAAGGCTGTTTAATTCCCTGCTCTGGAGGGCACCCACAACACACGTGTTTCTCCGCATGAGATTTCAACCAACCGTAATGTTTGCAAGTGAACAAGCAGATCTCAAACCAACTCAGACCATCCATGGGCAAGTTACACGCCAAAGAGGAAAGCTTCACCATAGCATCAAACCACAGCTCGGAGACTCACAGTTCAGCTACGTCCGCCCACTCGGCCGCCTCTCCCCCACATCACCTTTCATCGAGTTTAATAGCAACACGGGCTGCTGAACTTAGTAAGAAGGATTGCTCCTATCGGGAATCTTGCCATTGTTAACGGTCTACAGTCTTTAGGTTTAATGAAGAAATTTTTATTTGAGAGAATATTAAGCTATAGTCATGAACATTACTTGAGGTACACAAACAAAAAAATCCTATCGCTAAAGGTGCAATAATTTATTTGTATAACTCCTACCCTCCACTGAAGGTAATATAAACACAAAATGCTTCAGAATTACAGGATGTATTATCAAACTAGTCTCTGTATAAAAAAAGTTATAGCTTCAGTTATAACAGAGAAGTCGTGCTGTGATGTTTAGTTTTTCAAATGCACTGATTAGATACTATCTTAAAATTACTTCTCAGCTCAAGTTGGCATATTCTATAAAGGTTCTGTAAACTTAAACTTTTTAATTCCTAGAAATGTTAAAACAAAACAGCTTTATTGCATGTTTATTTTCTTATTACTTTCAAAAGAACAAGGTAACAGATGGGAAATCATAAGCATACCTGAAAGGTGGGAATTTTTTTTATAGTACTTAGGCTTTGCCTTCATACATGTCTTGCAAAATTTCTTAAGAAAGGGAAAAACCAACATATTGCATTTTAAAGGAGCAGGTGCAGCGTTTTTATGAGTTTTTCAAAATGAGATGAGAGCCATGATGTCCATGGATTCAAGCTCTTACAAGTGATTGTCTGGAGGCAGCCGATACACGTGAGAAGAGAGTTCCTTCTTGAAAGTTATTAGGACTGAAAGTCATGTCACAATGTAGTTGGCTGTCCAGCAGCTGGGTAAAAAAAAAAATCAAACCAAGTCATTAGTTGACAAATTTTAACAAACATACACAGGCTTTTCCTCATGTGATCTCTACAATCCAAAAAAAACCCACATCTGGAAATATGTATCATTTGTGCCCTGCTTCTTTTTCTTCCTGCAAAGCTGTGGCACTAACTGCAAAGAAGGATTCAGCGTAACTCCAGTGGAAATATATTTTCCATGCCATATGGACAAATCCATTCTGCGCGCACTTTTATTCCGTTTTAGTCTTGAAGTACTTGTAGGTGTATTTACTTTTAGGTTCTGCAGTGGAAGAATAGTAAAGCAAAGGACCGATGAGTGATCTTTAGCCGTGCCTGGGTTGAGTTACAGGGTAATACAGAGTGCTTGTGTTACTTGGCCATACAGGGAATCTCATGAATTTACTTCTTGCCTCTGACTTCAGCACTCACAAACCTGTAACTTTTCCCTGTGTCTGACACTGAATATCAAGTTCCTTTTCTTGTGAGGTTTTATTGTAGAGAAATAACCTACCAATAAAACCTCATTCACTTTTATTTGAAAAATAGAAACATTTTGGACCCCAGACCACTACATAATCTTTAATGCTTTTCTCTCTTAAGGTTTTTGATAATTCATTTTGAAACAGAATCATCCACAGTTCTGGTAGCCAAAATATTTAATTGAGATGTCCATAAACATCTGAAAACAATAATGATTAATTCTGGGTTGGTCAGAGACTGTCAGTTGTGCACGCTGCTGTACAGGTTTTCAGATGTAGCCGCAGGGGCAGGAAGGCACGAGCTGTGCAGTCAGGCAACAAGATTTTATATTGAGCATCACAGTTCCCAGAACTGAAAGGCAAAACACTAACATTGCACCAGTTTGTTCTTCAGTTCAGATGTGGAGCCCATCAAATTCTAGTTAAAAATGAGCAACTAGCCATATTTGCAGTTTTATCAAAATCAGTCCCTTTGAAACTGTCAACAAGAGCCAGTGTAACTTAAATTCAACTAACTCATATTTTAGAGATTTTGCATGAAGAGTGGACACAACAGGAGGAAGCAATTTGTCGGAAAAAAGACAAACCCTTGCCATGATTATTGTTCAGGAATCATACATTTCCTCAAAACCTATTCCCTCTGTCATAGACCTGGTTGCCGTTGTGCTAGGTACGTACTAATGCATAACTTTACTGCACAAAACACTGTGCACAGCTCTGCACTGCATTTTCTAGCATTACTAGCTTATAGCATTACAGCATATAAGCTGATAAATAATTTATTTGAGCCTTCATTTATCCTTAAGGGGCCTCAATTTTTATTTAACCAAAAAAGATTAAGAAAAAGAAAATATGACTTTTATCACCTTCCTCTCTTTTTTGTGTAAAGATGGATGCGCAAATGTATATTTTAAGGGTCAGGACCTCATCCACATGAGGAAGGTTTATAGCATCAAGCTTAAAGAGGAAAAGCTATTTCTGAATGTGTCAGGTTAAATAAATAACAGTACAAAGTTGCTAACATTCCTTAGCAGAATTTAAAAAAAAAAAAAAATCACCAAACAAACCGTTATACAATAGCACCCTCTAGCTCTGCTGATGGGGAAATACCTCTCTCCTGAAACACCAGAGAAAAAAATAATTTATTCTGCTAGGAAAGGTAGGCAGGTACCTTTCCTACTCCTGGATTTCCACAGCCACTGCTTTTGAAAAAGACAAAGGGAAATAGTAAGTGAAAAGAGCTTTATATCTCCCCTTATCAGTTAGGACTGTAGGCAGTGAATATACTGAACAGTGACATGTATCAGGAAGGCAACAATTACTCCTCTGTCTCTTTTCTGTGTCTTACTGTTTTCCACAAAGTAAAAAGCCAGCATGAGCACTGCCCATCTCATATCATTAGTGACATCAGGGTGAAGCTGAAATGCTCCAGCAATTTGGTATCAGTCACAGAAATCCAGGATGAGGAAGGAGATTCAAGTGACCTGCTCTAAGGCAGAAAAATGCATCAAGTTTTTTTCTGACATGCGACTGTGGCTCATTCTCCAAAACTTGCAGGAAGCAACACTTTAGCACATGTCTGGGGATACCACCACAAGCATTCACTATGAGTTACAGAATGTTCCTAATATTTTCCTTGACTGCTTTGTCTGCAAATGGAGGTCTGGAGATATAAAAAATGGGAACTTCTCCAAACAAGCCCCAGAGTCCTAGAGCTAGTAGAAGTATCTACCTTGTCTCATGTGATGTGACAGATCTAAGCCTTCAGGACATGCAACGTGTGTACGCAATGTAGGAGTTTGTATTTATGCACAGAAACAGCCTTTAAGTCTAATATTGCTGAGCAGAGATCTTCTGGGCAAGGTTTAACGGACTTGGAAATCTTTTTTGATACAAGAGGATGATTAAAACAGCATGGGAAGGCTCCTCTTCCCATGGCGAAGCTATGCCTGGGTGGCAAAGCCATTTGGGCATAAGGGAGAACACATCTCTTCCAGGAGGAGAAAAACTCATCAGTTAAAATCATGGCAACAGTATTGTTAGAGTTCATTGTCCTTTGGATGGGATTTGGTACTTACTTCTGGATCGGATATAACAATCGTTGCAGTTCAGAAGACCATTTCTAATCCTAACATCTGTCCCACTTGCTGCGTCTCCCAGCTGTCCCTTGCAAATGCCACACTGTCAGTTGAAGAACAGAGAAAGTAAGAGAGACCATACCCTACTATCTGTCACAGTTCTCCCCAAATTTTCACTTTTGTTTCAATAGTTCTTGGAACAGCAAGAATAAAATAACCCCCAGAACCCAGCCCATACTCCTGGAGCACTGCTCAGTGAAAAGTTTATTTTAAAGCCAATGGTATTTAGGACTGGATTTCAGCAGTCTCCACTTGTACAAAAGTGAAGTCTAGTGATTTTAAGGGACATCTGATTTTGACGTTGCTTTCTGGAGCCAGACTATTTGT
The DNA here is from genome assembly GCF_028858705.1 of Grus americana. Classification (NCBI taxonomy): domain Eukaryota; kingdom Metazoa; phylum Chordata; class Aves; order Gruiformes; family Gruidae; genus Grus; species Grus americana. Next base: position 26,567,124 of record NC_072855.1, on the reverse strand, counting down.
GCTGGACTGGAGGTTTAGAGAGGCCAGAGGTTTAGTTTAGGTAAACGTCTAAAACCAAAAAAGGCTCCATGAACGTCTAAAATTAATTGGGCCAGAGATAATGGAAATGGACACTTTCTGAGTTCTCTGGAAAACACTATCTTCAGACACTCAAGAACAGTTGTGAACTGTTTCTGTTGAGAGCTCTGGTGAAAGGCTGACAACATCGTCCATTCCATAGTCAAAGCTTTTGAACCATGGGTCAGATCAAAGATGGTTTCGGGACTGACTGGGTTTTGAAAAAAACCCGCTCAATGTAACTAATCTTATATTTAAAACCAATGAGTACAAGTGGGAAATTATATGATGCTTCCTTCTGTAATAGAGGAAGCTAAGTTTGCTTGCTAAATTACAGGTTTTAGTCCAATTAACATGTCTGACAACAAAATAACACATTAGCTGTGTAACTTCCACTTCTCTACAAAGAAACAAACACACAAACATACATAAACATGTGAATCCCTTGGTCCTCTTCTTTTCAATGTCACATCTATATCTCAATATATTCTCTCCTCAAACTGTGCATGACTTGAGATTTTTCTTAATAAAGCAAGAGACGTACCCTGAAGCACTGAATATGGAAATAAAGACCAAGTGTTTCAATAATCATGGCAGCTCCTTTTCCAAGAGGAAGCCCACAGGTAGAACAAAGCTTCTTTCCGCTGACAGACCTAGGAGACAAACATGACTTTAAGAAAACAGAACAGCAACTGATGCTAAAATGTACCCAAATGTTTACACAGGTTTATGGAGCGGGACAGGATGGGAGGAAGGAGCATTGGAGGGTGTCACATAAATACACGTTGACCCTTCAACCCTGTTGCTGATCAGCCTGCACGTCTGCCTTGCAGAGAAGCAAGCAGAGCACTTCAAATGCGTGAATGCAGAGCAGCCCAGACCCATTTCCCTGCCAGTCTACTGTGCTAGATCAAGGGAGATGCAAGCTTCTTAACAGAGACCCAGATGGCAGGGAACCATGCCTGTGGATTACCGAGACCCAGCCAACGCCACAGCAATCAAAGCAGATATTCACACAAATTACCCGTCAGACTCTCAGCCTGTATATTTTTCAATTTGTTGCAAACAGGTTTGCTTACTGCAAGTCAGAAGGCAGGGATGCTGCTCTCACACCCAAAGAAGCTGGCAAAGTCAATAGTGGCAGCATAACTGCAGCAGCACAGACCAGGCATCAGGGAGTTGCTAACTGATTTTAGTCTATGCTGCTGCAGTTACATGCCTGTTAGCATTACACCTAGTTAGAGCTGAAATCAGATCTCCATCTGCAACACAAGAATACTGCAACTCTCTCCTTAAGCTTCAGTCTTGTCCAGACTTTTCTAGTAAATCAGCTGTTTGATGGCAGCTGGGTGAGGGATCAGAGCCCCAGGAATAACTGTTTCCCTTTTTCACAATGGTTCTAATGGCAGTGCAGGCGCACACTTCCATGTATTTCACGCTCTTCCCTTCTCACCTGTCTGCCAGAACTGATGCTTGTCTAGTGAGATGAACCTGAGACCAAAAGGGAGCACCTTGACATTATGTGTCATCCATGCTTTTTTCAGCCAGGGCTGAAACCAGGAGAGAAACTTTGGGATACTTCTTGAGTTTTGAGAAGATGGTTTGATGAAATTGTACACAGATAAGCAAGTTTACAACATCTTGGTTTATGGTTTTGGTGCAACAACATAATAAGCCACCAACAGAGACAGATCTGGACTGCATCATGATAAAAAAGCAATTTAAAAAAAAAAAAAGCAGAAAGACTCATGTCACAACCAGAAGACTGTCCTTGCTTCCATCTAATCTCCGTCACTCCTGCCGAGCCCATCATTCTTTATCCCACCACGTACACTGACAGCACAAGCACCTCACTGTCTTGTTGCTTCATTCCATTATCCCTCTTAGAATAACTTCCCTGTTTCTTCTCCTCCCCTACACCTTTATGCCTTCTGCTCACATCCCTCTGCATTATTCTTGAGTCTAACTTTGTTTTCACTTCTTCTCCATATCAGAGTTATTACAAGGACAAGTTAAAGTGCTTTGGGAAATTTTTTAAGAGAAGTTTTCTAATCTTTTAGTGGAACAATGAATTACATCCCATCCATTGTTTCCAAAACTAAGATTTATTTCAGGAAAAGATCTTGGAAAAGGGTCTCAGATCAGGATATACCTGCTAAATAATATGAAGTAGCTATCATGACTAGCTACATGTAGCAAGAAATTATCTGCAATCCCATCAAAACTGCAATTACAATTGGAAAAAAGAGAAGAAATTGTTCACATAAAAATACCTAATAGTTTCACATCAATGCAAATGGCATCAGAAGGAGGGCTTTGCTGTCAGACATGAAGAAAAATGTTATTCAAATAGAACAAAAACTTGCTGTCTTTTCTGTGTTGTATTACTGTATTTAATAAGCCAACTGATTTTAATACACTCCAAATTGTCAGTGACTCTATCAGGCCACAGTTAACATTTATTTAGAGTTTGTACACATATGTCACTGAAAGCTGCACAGCTCATTGCCTGAGAGAATCAAATCTCCAGGAGATGAGCACAAATGTAGAAAACTTTAAAAAAAGCAGCAAAAAAGCAAAATGTGTTTCAAGTTTGGAAATTAAGGAAAAGGATTTCTTTTTAAATCAGTAAGTGTTGAAGTGTCAGTGGGTGACAAAATCTAGAGCATACCTTGCTCCTGAGCATGTGACTATTCACAGTGAAGACAACATCCTTTGGCTTAAGTGCTCTGAACTCACGCTTTACTGCTTACTTTGACTGGGGCTTATATTATCCCATTTCAATTTCGTTGAAATTTCAATGATCAAGCAGAGTCCTACAGCTGCTTTCTGAACTGTGTTATTTGAAAACATAACAATACTGCTGAAGTAGGCAAGAAATATGGGAGAGGGAGCTAAGTGTTTATTCCGTGGACGGTTATGAATTGCAACATTTAGAAGAATTAATAGTGCATCCACATAATATTAATGTGATCTACGCTGCGGTAGTTCACCAGTGACTACAAGATGTATTTGGTCTGCAAAATTCCTTATTGACCTTTTGTACCTGTTGGGTGACTGACTCAGAGCTGCAGGAGAGCAGGGAGATGGTGGCCCAGATCGGAAGTTCTCATGATAGCCTGCCCTAAAATACAGGAGAGAAAATGCATTACTACAGCTGAAGAACAATTAAAACCAGAGGTTTTGTATTGAGAAATTCCAGCTGATGGATTTCAGGATTCCCAGCTCTAAAGATTTTACCTAAGGAAAACAAGGTATAAATTTGCTGTCCACTGCCATTTTGATACAACGAAAAATAGCACATTTTTTGGTTCTGACTCGTGGTCTGCTTCCTATTGCTCAATCAGATAACTCACAAGGTAATCATCCATGTGCAGACTCCTACCCACCCATCAACCCAAGGCAGATCACACTGTGACAAAGGAGGGTTAAGCCAAGATACAGCACCCTGAACTCTCTGTTCCCCAGGGGATGTGCACAGAAGCACACTGGTAGAGCAGATGTGGGGTTGTTGATGGCGGGTCTGTGCCCTTTACTGAGTAAAAAGGCATCTACTAACACTGGAAAGTGGTTTATTCTTATTTGTGTCCATTCTCCCCTGCAAGAATTTGGTGAGAAAAAACATGGATGTTTTTTGTTATCAGAAATCATAGGATCGATTCAACCTCTCACTGCTTAAAGCTGTTTACAGGTTAAATAACAATTTTCTCAAACACACATGAGCAGTTTGTTATGAGGAATAGGTAATCAAACCTCAGTCTACATTAGTTTTGACTGGATACAAGCTTCAGAGAGGTAACACATATCTTGCAGGAGACTGTGTTCATATATATGCTAATGAAAACAGATGTTCCCTTCTCATTACAGAGGTACAGTTTTTGCAAATATTAGGTAAACATATCCCTTGTTTACTGAAAGAACTGGAGTTACTTTTTAGTAATGCTCACTCAAAAACACAAGGCAAAGCATCAGAGAAGAAAAAACCTCACCAAATTTATAACAGAAAGAAAATACTAATCTCTATGTATCTTCTTTTAAAAGCTATAATCCTTAAAGAACTAGAAAGTAGCAATCAATGTGTGTTTGGAAGCTGGGGAATGAAGCTCTCAGATACCAACTTCAAAGAGGCAGACTCCTCCTGACATTCCCACCTTGATATTTAGCCACTTACTAGCTATAAATGTTTGTCTTAGGGACTTAAAATAAATGAAGCACATGAACACCTACACAGATGAGTGTTTAAAGACCTAAGGAGAAAGAAGACAGAGAGTGTCAAGGAGGAGGTGTCCTCCCTCATGAAACTAGTTACCGGGGTACCCGTAATGGGAAATGAAGTGGATAAACATTAGCAATTCTGGTGGAAAAGCCAGGAATCAAAGCTGTCTGCACACTGCAGGACTACCTGTGAAACTTAACCAATAAAGAATGCTGAGTAGGAATATAAGGGAGAACAGAGTGAGCAGGACTTCTCAACCTCTGCAATAATCTTTATTTTACGTTCTCACCTCCTCGTTTCTCCGGCGGAGCTCGGTTGCTGTCCTGCATTCTGGCCCAGGAATGGTCTCTGCCGGATGTCCTCTGCGCGATGCGGTGACTGCTTTGTCAGCAACTGCTGATTCCAGGAGACGTCTACAATGGGAAGTGGGGAAATCTCAGTACTTGTGATAAAATGTTTTTGTCAATACTTATAGCGCGGCATAGCTTGTGGGCACACCGTAAAGGAGACATGAGATGTACTCTTACTTAAAAATAAGTTCTCAGAAACTCCACACAAAGTCAGAGACAGGCTCTGCTACACCAGAAGACCTCCATGGGACAATGTGCCCTTGCATTACCTTCCCATACACATGACCTACCCCGCTGCTTAATCTCAGTTTCTGAAGAGGGAAAGGGAGAGGTCAAACAGTTGTCCACAAATAGCACTTGGGAAAATAAAAAATTTCCATCCCAAGGAAGGACCAGAGAAACAGAAACTTCCTGTGGTCTCAATATCAAGAGTTAAGAGGAGGGTGGTGTAGTCACTGCTCTCCACAAGCCTACTGATACACAGATTTCTTCCCTTGTAATTTCCTTATGTGTCGCAGATGGTTGCACAAGGCTCAGTGACAGTATCAGCCTCCCAGCAATATGCAATGATCTGTGATGCCCAGGCAGCCAGCCGTCCCATCTTCAAGACAGAGCACACTACCTGGATACTTCCAGATTAATTCTGTGGCTCGCAGGTTGGGGAGGACCTTACCCTGTTGTGCACCAACCAGCTGGTGTAGAGGAGAAGAAAAACTTCATTGGGACCTATGAAAGGCCTGTTACCTGGTTTTGATATCAAGACAAAAAAAAAAATCCTAGTCCTGACTATTACTGGATTTAAGGAGAGAGCAAAGATGTGATGTGTTAAGGGGCAAGAAAGAAGCTGTCAGAATATTTGTAGGGGATCAGTTGTTGAAGAGAACCTAGAAAAAAGCCTGATTAGCAGAAGTTGTTAAAAATTGTCAAATCTTTGAACTTTGTTTAATCACTATTATAAATCCACAAGGATGGACTGCTGGGCAATATCTTCTGTTTTCTTTATTTGAGAAATCTGTGTCAAAGCACTAAGAATACAATAAAATTGTGGCCAGGGAAAGCAAACATGCTAAGTTTAACAAATTGAATTTGCATTTGGAGCAAGTAATAACACTGAAACCTTTTCTATACATAGATGTTTCATTTTTTAGAATCATCAATTTTGATGCTAGACTGAAAAATCTAAAACTCAATTTCAAAATCTTTAGTCCTACTTATTTATTCTCCACCATTCACTTGCATCAGATAATGACGCTAATTTAGTGAATTTGCCTTTTCTTTAGGGTGACGCTGTTGACAGCAATGCTTTGAGGAAATTCCTTCATTCAAAAAACCCATCAATATTTATGAGAGCTTAAAAAAAATCTATTAATTTTAAATGTTATCAGACATTTCTAATAACAAAATTGATACAGGTGTCACTTTAGAATTGGCTTGAAATTCTTACACATTACAGGTAGTGATTTTTACTGGACTGAAATGGACATAAAGAATCTAATTAGCTACCAAAACATGAAAGAAGTGTTGAAAATATGCTTTCTATATCAAGATAAATCCTATATGTATGTAAGATTATGTAAAAGATGGAAGATAACTGTGTTTAATTACTACTGTAAACATGCAGGCCTATAAATGAGATTCCTACCTGCAGCTGAAACATTCATCTCTGACAAAACGAAGATTTTAAATTTCACCTTAACACATTTATCTTTGCTAACAGAAAATAACTTTTGAATCTGAGACATTCAAATTTTGAAGATATATGTGGACTGTTAATTTCCAAAATTCTTTGAGTTAGATTTTGAGACACCATATATACCTGCGAGATTTCTATTTGGAAAAGAATACATGCGTATGAAGAGTCTGGACTCTCACCCTGAGTCAACGGCAGATTCAGCCTGGCAGGCGAGCTGCGCTCCAGCAATGGCACCTGGTGGTCCTGTTCACCTCCTTTCAAGATACCCGTCTCTGGGTGTCCTGAGAGCACCTTATTTCCACTGCCAATAAAAATAAGCCACATTGTATAAATAATGCCGGGAAAAATGCCACCTAGAACATAATGGCAAAATCAGACTTTTGAATATCAGTCTATTTTTTGCAACAAGATTTTTGTTATTGTGGCAGCAATGACAAAACAATGAGGATAAACTGTCATGAATTAACAAGTCTCCAAACATGCCAAGTCTTCCTACTTCCCTCACACACTGCCACTCTTACATGCACTAAAGATCATTCTGGATTTGTGGAAAATGGCTTCTTTGCCAGAGAAACACCTTTTCTCAGTGTTCTCTATCCAGTGTTCAGCATCACCAGATGCTTCTCATGTTTGTGAAAGCTGTTACAAGCAGCTGGGCAGAGACCAGGACTTTGAACACCATCTGACGAGTTTGGGTACAGCACTTCCAAGACAGCCAGGCAATCTCACACAGAATCTGAGTGAAAACAGCTACTGCTCCCTTATTCCTCAAAATGGCTTGTGAACTTGTACACGAGACACAGTGCAGTGCCACACAGATGATGTCTGAGCTGTCTAAGCTCTGATCTTGTTGATGTGACAGCCTTTCAGCAAAGCCATATTCTGAAAAGGCAAGCCTTCTGATACGCAAAACTAGTGCTGCGCAGTGCCATATATGTGTAAGCCTGCGGCAAGTGAATATTGATTGGGATATATTATACCTATCACCAGGCCACCAGATGCTGATGCTCCAGCGTTAATCATGGGCAGATGTGACACAAAACTCCACAGGGCTAAGAAATGCTTAGGCTTGATCCATACCTCCTCTTTTCTTGACAGAGTTCATTTTCCTTGCTTTTCGGAGATGGTATACTGTCCTGCTCCCAGAGCAGCTTTTTCTGCCTTGTAACTTCTTTTTGTTTGTCTTCCTCTGGAGAGCTGTTTGAATCAGTTGTGTTCTAGAAGACAGCAGGGGAGGGAACAAACAGCTTCCCTTGAATTTGGCATCAGCACACGCATGAAAAAAGCACAAGCTGTCCCCAGATATATCGTGTTGACACACCTTATTATCATAAAGAGCATCTCACATTATACAGTGGAATCATTTGACCTTGGTAAGGCTAAGTTTGAATTTAAAAAGGACTTCAGCTAAAATAACTAATTGCATAAAATCGAGCATGAAACAAAAAAGTGCAGGACTGACGAATTATGAGATGGTGCTCAGGATAACAAAATAAAACTTGCCACTACATATTTTCAGCAGAAATCTTTGAATGACTTTGAGAGTCTAGACAGTTTCCCGTTGGACTTGGGAGGACTTTGTGAGGGATCTCAGCTTCCTGACTCTGCCAGGAGGCAGAGCATTACTTACACGCTCTGGGCATTCTCAAATGGCAACACCAGTACTGCTTCCAAAATGGTACTGGAGTGGGTCATACCTGACTGATGGAGCTTCAGTAAGCCATGGCACAAGTTCCTTCACTTATGGGTGCAGGCACTGCCCTGAACGTGGCATAAGCAACTCCATCCAGCAAGTTACTGCTACACATTCGTGTGGGAAAAGGGCCATGGCTAACACCCCTGCACAGGGATGGGTTATAAGAGGGGGCAGGAATGGCAAGAGGAGAATCAGATGATACAGTACTCCTAATCCTGGAGTTGAATGGAAAAAGGCAGATGTCCTCTTTGATATGGGTGCCTTAGGCAGGAGAAAGTTAAGTCTGGGAATCCCACATTTATTCTACTGATCTCACCTGGGGTGTCATTCTCTGATTGCTGGCAAACACTTATTTAATTAGATGCTAGATGCATTGAGTTAAACATTTTGTGCCGCATAAGCCAAAAGAAAGTAGAGAGTGAACACTCCTTTGTTCATTTTTCTGCTTTCTAGGAGGAATGGTGGGAGAGAGAAGGAGGAAAAGCGGGGATGCAGGATTCAGTCTCATCTCAGATATGCTTACAGTATGGATTCAGGGAAATCACTTCAGATTTTGTTGGCTTTGAGAAGGTAGTTAAAACAAATAGAAACAGGTGACTGGTTTTTTATAGCACCAGCTAAAGAAGAGAAGCAGCTGCAAAGAGAGGAAGTATCACCTTCTGCTGTTGCCTAAAACAGGATGGTACCAGTTTGCTTGGGAGTATGGCTCTTCAGTTGTAAAAATATACAAGCTACAGCACTCTGAGGTATCACCAGCCATGGAAAGGATCCAGGGAATACTCTTACTCTTACTGTTCCTAGACTTTGCTGGTTTTAGTGAAGAATGAAACTTTGCACTGAAGATAGCTTAGTCTTCATGGACTTACTAATCCATGAGAAACTCACCGCTGTCTTGTTTCCTTCAGTCGTAGAGGAAGAGGAGGAGAGGAGCTCAGCAGAGTTTGAAGAAACAATGAATGGAACTACAGTATCCTCAATTATCTTACGTTCCTAAAAAAAAAAAAAAAAAGAGGATCAGGAGACAGCAGGGGTTAAAAATACAGACTGTCAACTATGAACTTAAAAAATAGAATCATAAAGTTTGGCTACATGCTCACATTTAGATGGCTAGGTAAGGACCTGTGGTACCAAGAATAATGGTAATACCTCCATTTTTAATTTGCTTCAAGGTTTTGCACTCCCTTTCCTTTTACCATTACCATCTTTGAGATGGGATGTCCAAAACTGGAAAGAATATTCCACTTGGGATGGCACCACTGTTTCTCACAACACCAGTCTACTAAATATCATATAAAAACATGGTACCTGAGAAACTTCTGAAAGTTGAAAAAAAATATTTCTTGTTCAGATGACAAGTATGGCCCTCAAGCACAGATGATAAGACATCAATTTGCATAATGTACAACTAGTCAAACTGAAAACAAGAATGTTTTCCAATTAATTTCCTGCAATAATGACCCACATAGAACAGAAGAAAACCACTATCTTCTATATTGTCAGTATTCTACAACTGCAAACTTTGAACATTTCCTGTGATTTTTTTTTTTTTTTTTAACAAGGCCAGTTTACAAAACATCTACATGATCAAGCGCAAGGCAGACATCAATTTCCTCTGGAGTTCCACCAAGTCCAGACACCAAGTATACGCCAAATCGCACAAGGCTCTGCCTCCGGAGGGAAGTCTGAGCGTGCCCAGACACAACCATACTGACTCACTCTGACTTACACAGCAATTAGACACCGCCGCCTATGTGGAGTTTCCGAGGATACCTGTCTAAATATTTAAATATTGTTCCTCAGTGCTCATGGTAGTGTTTAAGAGAAACAACCCTCCTGAGAATTCAGCCTTGAGAAGGCTTTTAATTATTTAATTCAGGTATGGGATTTTTTTTTAGTTACGTAAATGGGTGCATTTAAATACAAAGAAAAAGTCAATAAACAACCTCCTTCCTTGAGCTTTATACCTCCTCGTAGTATCTACGCTCCTCCTCTTCAACTTCTCTCTGGGCCTTTTCCCATTCCTCTTTCAGCTTGTCCTGCTCCTTCTGATACTTCTCCTGTAAGAGGATACAAATACAGGTAAATTCAGAACATTCTGTATTAGCAGTAAATCCTGAGGTATCTCCACAGTGAAAATGAACCTGCTAAGAGTGGTTTAATCAGAAATAGGATGAAATAGGAAGATAAACATTTGAAACATCCGTGGGTGTCAAAAGAAGCTTCTCCTTCTCCTCCCCCCACTTGTTTCTAGCACTTAGATTTACCACCCTCAAACCACAAGGAACTTTTAACATACTAGAAAAAGGTTAATTTGTTAGAAGTTTTAAAATCTTTGGTCAGAAATTAAATTTGTGCTCAACAATTTCAATAATTCCTTGTTTAATATACAGTATCAAGAGTTCTAAAAAGTTATCACACACCCCCCAAAACACTTAGGCATGGATTTTATATTAAAAACTTCAGCAAAGTAGCATATAAACAAGCAGGTTTTGAAGATACTGGGACTAATTTAAGAGAGATGGCAGTACAATTTAATGAATGATGAATACCTGTGCAAGTTTAAAAGACAAATGGATAGCGTGTAAAGGTTTGAAGAGGGCAAGCTTATAATTAGCTAAGTAGCTTATTTTCTTCCTTGATGAAATTATTTCTTGAGAACTGTTTTCACACAGTTTTGCATGAAAAATTATCTTAAAGAGACTGTTTGACAGAACTGGTTTGACAGAACAGTGACTTCCATATCCTTTTTACACCAGTTCCAACTTCTGTTCAATTTAGAAACCACAGCTGCCTAATCCAGAAGAGATGCATTCACTATTGAGAGAACACTCACATATGCCAGAAAAATTACAATGAGAATTTTACACCATTTAAAGAGGAAACAACCATATTAGCTAAAAAGAAATAATCTCAAGAAAGCAGTAGAGTCACAAGTCATTCTTAAAAGATGAAAAGACTCCATTTTATTGTTCTCCATCCTTTGACAGTTGTTTGCTCTTCTGTTACACAGAGGAAAGATTTGATGTTTTTGGGACCAAACCTAATTACACTTTCAAAAGACACTACTGACCAACGGGGAAATTCAAGTTCTCAGGGCCACTGCACTTCTCCCAATGAGAAAACAAACCCAGACTTTTACAGCTTACTCTACCACTAGGAAAAGCAGTGGTTGTTTTGAGGGCGTTTCCTCCCATCACAAAAAAACCCCAAACCCTTTGTGTCCAAATTAAGCTTGATGTTTTCTAAGAATCACCTGTGAACAAAGTAGAAGTCTACAAAAATCTATTGAAACCATCATTTTAAGGAAGAATTGCATAGGCATCAGAGTCAGCAAATTGTCAGTCTTGAGAAAGAGGCTCCAAGTAATTAAGAGTCTTGCAGTCTATGGTCAACATTTTAAATACAGCTGAGGATCAACAGTGGGTTTAACTTCATCCTTTTGGTCTTTCCATGGAGTGAGGAAGGAAAATACGAGTGCCCAAACCACAGAGAACATGTGCGTATGCTCATTTTATCGCTCATCTGCCACAGCATTCGCTTAAGCATCCACAGATGATGTGGAAAACATGACATGAAATGCCCAACTTTTGTCCAAAGGGACAATTCCATAGCTGAACCACATGGTGGAAGACACGTAGTTTCTTCCCTACCTGAAGCAAGCGTTCTTGCTCATGCTGCCACCTTTCCTGGCGCTTTCGCTCTTCTTCTGGATCCCAGGACCAGAAATTGAAACGCTTGCGTGAAGGAAAACCAAGCTGTTAGACTTTGACTCTGTACTTCAGAAGGCTACCAGAGAAAGCTGTGCTTTGCCTGGCCTACCCTTGGTGATGATGTTAAAAGGGGAAATTGAGAACTGGATAATGGTTCTCTCAGTTAGCAGACAATATTCTTAGCTTCATTGACACTTGGGATTGCCCACAGGTATCCAAATGACAAGATAATAATTTGGTTTGCAAAGAAAGGCTTGGGAAACTTCAACTGGAGAGGAAAAAAAAAGGAAAAAGATCTGAAAGAAAGCTCTAAGCAGCACTGAACAAAGATACCTGCAGGTGCTCAAATTTAAAGAAAATATCTATTTTTCTTCTCTATAATCTTCTGCACAACATGCAAAGCAATTTGTGATTGTAAAAAAATATTCTCTCATTTCATATGGCTGCCAGCACAACAGCCTATAGCCTTGTTTTAAATTTTTATCCATAATGAAATAAAGTCTCAGGCTTCACTAAGGATCCCATTACATGATACTTTTACATGTTTAAAATCCTTATAATCAAGGGCAACTTTAGACACTTGATGTCATATTCCTTTCCAGTAAGAGTTGTTTGAATCTGATAGGAAGAGATTACATCTATTTTTATATGACAAATAGAATATGAAATACTGTGTATTTCAGAGTAGCATTTGTGGTTTGTTTTGGTTTTCTTTTTTTTTTTCATTGAAGAGGCAGTAGAATTGTGGTCTCCTTTAATCTCTATGCATTTAAAAGAGAATGAATAGTTTAGAGTTACATATTGTTTCAAGATTGCGAAGCTTTAGTGGCTCCAGCAATCCAGTACTGTATAGCTACCATTCCCTTCAGATAAGAGGAGAATGCATAAATTCCAGATTCAGACCATGTCTTGAATTGGGTTGTATTTTTTCTCTGCTATTTCCATGGGAAAAAAATTTCTCATTCTGATTTGGGGATGTTACAAGACAGTTCACATGAAAAATTCACTTTTGCTAGATACACATCTTGAAACCAAACAATGATGTAAAAAAGGTACTCACATTTGATTTGTCACCACTATCAGAATCAGCTATGAAAAAAAAAAAACAAAACAGAAAAAGGAAAAATTAAATTTAACACAGCAAAATGTGCTTAGCCTGCAGTTAAAGCTACAGTGTATCTGTACAAAAAAGCTTCATGTTAGTTTCCTATTTGCTCCCACAACCAAACACAAGGACTAATCACAAGCAAGTAAGCCAGAAAAACAGATTACACCCATCACCAACAAAACTACTTTTTATCTGGGTATAGAGGAGCACAATATTAACTAACATCAGGTTCTACTCTACCACTAGCTAATGCTATCTACTTCTGGCCACAGACACTAGCAGTGTTTGGACACTGAGCGTTACCTACTTTGATCTACTTTTCCCTTTGTGATTCTGTGCAAGGAAGGAAAAAGCACAGCAAAGCTAACAGGATGGGACTACGCTATTCAAGAGCCACAGTTACGAAGAGAACCATTGCCATTTTCTATCCAAATGTCTTTGAAAATTAGGCTGATTTAAAGAAATTAAGGAAAAGGTATTTATAGGCAAGTGATTTCATTTGGGTGCCTGAAGCCAGAGCATCACAACAACGTGCGACCCAACAGCTCTTTGTCAACTGTGCAGCAGGAATAGACACTTTCTACGAGAGCGAGAGGTAGAACAAGTCCCCGTGATCATCAGCTTTCACCCGAGCCCCACGTCCGAAGACACCTAAGACTGGAGGCAGCAGAAGGGCTGAAGCTGGTCTTAGCGCCGCATTTACCTGACTGTGAGAAAAACTGTGAGCGCCGCCAGTTGTTGCGAACCCTAAGCGGGACCGCGGCCCCGCGGGGCGGCTCTGCAGGCAACGGCACGGAGACAAAACGAGAAACACAGCGCGGTCAAAAGGTGATGACGGACCCTCAGACCCGAGCCGCTTTGGCCACGAGGGGGATTTTGACTACAGCCACTTTGGCCCATCACAGCTAGTTTACGAGAGACCTGCAGATCACCCAGACTGCCCGTGTTTAAATGCTAATTTTGTAACATGGCACCTAACCTTACAGGAAAGCTCTAGCTCACTAATGCTAGTCAAGGACAGCCACCCCTTCAAGTCTTTGCATGGTGTTTGCATTCATTCCTATTGCAGATACAGGGTTTAAAGGATTTTGCGATCCTTTTAGCACTGTATGTGCTGTGAACACTAGAGAGCAGCCAAGTGTTTCAGCATCACTCAGAAAATAGGTGAGACACCTACAAAATGTTACTTGATGTTTGGATTGATTTGTGCCTAACATAAAATGATATGGTTCTCAAAGCCTGTTTGGAAAGCACCTCCCCACTTAAAACAGGTGAGACTCCTATTCCTTTTCAGACAATTCTGTTTTCCACAGTGGATCACCTTCAGTAGTCTCAATCTTGAAAACACCAGCATAATCAGTGTATTACCTATATATAAACTAACAACTTAATAAGTTCTCAGGGGAAGAACTTCAGATGACTTTTCTCTCTCTCTCTTTCTTTCACAATACCTACATATATGCATCTCTAAAATCAAACTACTAAACATTACCACTCTCGAGCAAAACTCTGTCATGAAGGCAAAAAAAACCCGTTCTGCTTTGCAAGAACTCTTGATGGGCACAGGTCAAATTCAGGGATGTGGCCATATATGTGTATTGTTCATCTACGAAAAGGAGGTCCACGTGAGCAGCTGAGTGCAGAATTTATCTCCAGAAGTTTTTATTGTGAGATAAAACCAATTGCTAAGCCATTTTCATTTGTGAGCAGCAGTACTAATAAAATATAACACTCATTGACATAATACAGCTTTTATTGCTAGGCCAGGTGAGTGCAAGATAGGGCTCTCCCTGCCTCCCTCCACTGTGTCACAATTCTGCTGTTCTGTTTAAGGGGGACAGCCAGAAGAGTCCTTAGCATCACAGAAGCCGCACTATCAGTATCAGTCAGATCCAACTAGAAAATAACCATTTTAGCTCCAAAACCCTCCAGGTCATTAATTAGGCACTTCTCCCTAAACACCACATGCACATACTCAGTTACTGTCCAGCTGAGTTCTCCAAATGCTTTTTGCTCACCTTGTAGACCAGAATTCTGCAGAGTAACTTGGCTGGTCTCAGGTAGTTTCTTTAAAAATGGCAATACTACACTCCCCTCTTGTTCCAGGGCTTTTGGTTTCACCACCTGTTCGGACATTTGGGAGCAGAAAACAGCATTCAGAAATCAGCAGGTACAATCAAAGGTTAACTTAAACCCTTTCTACTTATTTCCTGTATCAACATTATCAAAGATGAAGCCTCTATCTCCAGAATTACAACATGGAGTTGCAGCACTGAAGTCCTGGAAATAACCGGTAGCTGTTTGTTGCTGACATTCACACTGCCCTGCACACCAAAGCCAATCCTAACCCAGGACCAACACCTAACTTACCTGACAGAGCAGTATGGTCATGGCCATTTGTTACTTGTGCCACCACTTGCACTTGTTCAGCGCTTCAGGACTAAGAGGGTAAGCTCCACTGTCTACACCTTCTGGATACTCTGCCCTCCCAACATGTGGTGGGATTGGGGTTTGCAGGTTAAGTTCTCATTTCTGCTCCAGCCAGTTTACAGGTTCAAATGCTACAAGCAGACTCTGGGGAGTTCCTTTGGAGGGAGAACTCTCTGATGACTACAGGATTTGGCACAGAAACCATCCTCCAGGGTCATTCCCTGGCAGACTGTTTTGAATGAACTCTTGAAGTGATAGTATATAAAGAAAAATACCAAGTTGCACAATAAACATGTCAGTGTGAGATCTTTCTTCTTTTTTGGTTTTGTTTTCCAGTCCCTCTCTTTCTTGCCCATACATACCTCTGGTGTAGCAGGGAGCTCGGCTTCCTTCTGCTGCTCCGTTTCAGGTTTTTTCACATCTTTCTCACATGAAGCAGCTTCCTCTGAAGAGACAGGACTGGGAAGAAATTCTAATCTCTTCACAACAGGACTAGCACAAGCTGCAGTTGACTTGAATTGCTTTTGATCTGAACCTAATCCACACATATAAGAGATAATGTTGCAAGGTTAAGATATTTTATGAAATAAAATGTAGACCTATTTCATACAATCCAATTTCTTACTGGATATACTGTGAGCCCATTTACTGGATGTTTTGACAAACCCAGGCAAAATTAATCTCTCGGAGAAGACAAAGCTTTAACAGTGAAATTCACCTGACAAAATGTAGCTGCTTACACTTGACTTGGGTATCATGGGGCACCCTTCATGGTCAACAGAGAGGCAGCTATTGAAGAAGAGTCAGCCAAACTATTTCAGACACTCCTCTTCAGCTGAGATGAGCTGTGACCTACAACATGCTTACTGAGATATAGATCTCTCTACTGAAGTCATGTGATGAATCCTATCCTAAGATACCTGCTACCCAGACAAGTAGCTACTCCACAGTTAACATGGTCTCATTGTCAGCACTGGAGGATATTTCAGCTTGCCTGTTTCCACTAAACCACATCAGTCAAGCATCAGAGAGCAAACAAATTGAGCTAACAGGAAGCCTTGGACTGGAATAACCTACTTGTCATTCAGTTCTTAAAAAAACCCCAACAAGTTGATGCTGGTATATGGAAGAAGGGACCAGGAGCACATGGGCCTACAGCTGAGGACTATGACAGCTAAACTACTGCCAGCTGGTACTACCACCAGAAGCAGAGCGGTTGCCAGCATCCCAGGCAGTGCATAAGCACCCAGACATCTCTCTAACCTCCTAAAGCAGAATCTCAGCTTCAGATCCTGTCCCCTCTCCAACCACAGCAGCAGTGGCAGCTTCTGCATGTACCTCTTTGACAGGCTAGGAGAGTGAGCTAAGAAAGAGATGCACCCCAAGGCTCCACTAAGAACCTGCACACAAGCAGAGACAAGAGCTGCTCCTGCTGCCAGGCAGATGCACACCACTTTGGAGCAGTTCCCACACTGTTAGTGGCATAGGGGTCACAGCATGGAAGTATCTGGCTTGTACTGAACAGCACGGGAGGTTGCTTATTCTACAAGAAGGTCACACAGTTTGGACCACAACTATCCCTCCAAAGCAGACATAATGAAAAGCCATGTTCCTTTACCATTTCAATTTTTGCAGTGCTCTCCCAGTTTTCCTTGCCAGCCAATATTAAACTTTGCTATCAATACTTAATGTTTAGCATTTCTCATAGGTGTGGAGCCTGACACAAGGTGGCTTTGTGATTTGTAGACAAATATCACCAGCTCATTACTGCTGACTCTTGAGAGGAGAATTTGGTTGGTTCACCACAAGACTGCAGCTTCTACATTACCTGCCAGGTGCAGTTCAAGATTGTTAACCTCTGTGCTTTGGCATCTGTGAACCAGAGTAATTATGTCAGCTAATGAGCCCTTGCTAACAGCTCATGTACTTCAGAGTCTTGCAGCACAACAAGAAAAGGCTGGATATGCTTCTAATCTTGGGGGAATGGTACCCCATTGAAGCTCAATTGTTTAAGTCACATTTATCCTCAACAAATAGGAGCATTATGCTTATATACCAATTACAGCCAGAGATCTCTTTTAAATACCTACTTCCAATAGTACTTTTTACTTACCCATACCAAGCCGAACTTTGACCGACCCATTTTAAAAAGTGAAAAAAAAAAGACCATTGACTTAGTATGATAGAGACAGTAGATAAAATGCTGTAGATAAAATTTCTGTTTCAGAAACACCCTTTTGAGGAAAATAGCTTCAAATTTTATCAGCAAATTCCTTTCCCCAGATTAGGAATCAAGCATAAAGGGTTTGAAGCAGAAAATCAGGAGCATGCACAATACTGTTCATTTAAAGCCCCTATGAGGACTGAAGTGCCCCTTCTTATTCTCCTTCCCCATTTCTTAATGTCTTGGGGGGGGGCAGGAACAGAAGCTATCACTGACTGATAGTTTCTGCCCTGATTGCTTTCTGGTTACAGCATGCTGTGGCACCAGCTTTTCACTCGCACAAACGGCAAAGCAGACAACTCGCATCCCGAGCAACATGCAGTCAGGTGTGTCATTTCAACCACAGAATGACAGAACGGCACAGGTTGGAAGGGACCTCGAAAGATCACCCGGTCCCACCTTTCATGCGAAAGGGAGCCTAGAGGAGATTGTCTAGCACCCCTCCAGCCATGGGGACTCTACCACGTCCCTTGGGAGGTTGTTGCAGCGAATGATCATTCTTACTGTAAAAAATGTCTTTATTATGTCGAGATTTCTGACATCTTCTGCATTTTCTAATAAACCCTCTTGGTGCTGCTGCAGATGCAGCTATTGGACTCCTGCTACAGGGTGGGCCTAAACCCCAACCCAGTTGGTGGGCAAGGGTAGGGGCGAGGGCAGCAGCCACAACCCACCTGGGGACGGGCACGCCGGGCTCGTAGGTCCCGCACTTCCCGGGCTGGCCTTGAGCTGCTGGCTGGCAGCTGGATCTGCTTCCACTGGGGAGGCCTGCAGAGAATAATGCAGTAGAAACACAGTGAGTAGAGTGGGAATAAAAGTATGTGTTAATTCCTCAAGGCAGTACTTGCCGCTTCTTTGTAACGTGTTTGAACCAGACTGGTTTAGAGCTCAGCAGGGAGCTGGGGAGTATGTTTCAGAGCAGTATGTGGTGCTTGGGTGTTGAATCACTGGGCTTTAATCTCCTTTTCAAACCCTTCATCAGCAACCATCATGCAGTTGGTTTGGAATAGCTCCTACAAGCTTTTAAAATTGTAGGATATCTTGGATTGTGTTAGCCAGAGATAAGCATACGTTTCACCCTTAGTTTCCTCTTCCAGAATAACACAAAAACGTATGCATTAGTGAATACATAGCACATACTAGGGTTTGAAAAGTGGCAAAGTAATTAAATACTTCCTTTATTTCACGGTTGTCTAAACAATCTGTTATCTGAAGGGAAAAGCCAGAGTCAGTATTAAAGGTAATGAAATACTTGAAACTCTATTTAGAGAGGACTGAAAAAATATGGTGAGAGCATATCGAGCCAATAATCCAAATCCCTTTGAAAAGCCAGCTTCCTGACCCAGGACAAGGCTGTTGCAGAGCTAAAACCACACTGTCAAAACAAGGGTAGCGCTTCAGCTGATCTATTTAGCAGCTTCGACCATACATCCGCTTTCCCAGTAGGCAAATCTGCAGCAAACTGATCAGCCACTGCACAGGGCTTCTAATACATGAAAGATCTAGAAAATGGCACATTCAACAGAGGAAAATAAAAAAAGCAGACTACTTTTCGAGATAAAAAGCAACATATTTCAGAAATAGTCTTATTGTAGACTCGCTTTCCTGTCCTCCTCCCACCCCTCCATCTTATTAACAGCTGCAAGGGAGGAGGAAATCTGATGAAATTTCCTCTTTTCTGGGGCAGGATTCAGACCTCCACCTTCTGCACGGATCCCGTTTCCCATGCCTGCAGATTCACATGAGCCCAGGGCCCCTTGCCCATCCGTGCCCCCTGAAGAGCAAACCTGGGCTCTCATAGCTAGGTCATTGGGGACGTCTGCTGGCAGTGCCAACAAGATGCTAACGCCTGTGGACACACTGGCTCCAGAGAACTTTGCTGTCAGCAGTGCTCGGGAATCCCTGCCTCTCTTCTCCTCTCTGGAGGGAGGCATGCTCCGGAAGAGGGACAGAGAATGTCTCTGGGAAGATGCCCTGCGAGGAAATGGTGGGGACTGGTGTGGGGCCGTGGCCAGGGGCAGCGACCCGGGCAAGCCCAGCAGGCAGTGAGCAGTGCCAGGAACAACAGAAGGAGCCCCAGGCTGCCAAGGGCTGTGCCGTCACCTCGCAGCAGGACAGGCGCCAGATCAGAGCCATGAGCCTCAAGAAGTGGCAGCGTGTCTCCTCTGGCGCCTGCTGGGGCTGTCTGCCCGCCGTCCTCCCCACCGCCTGGTGCTTTCCACTGCACCCTCACCTTTGCCCACCCAAATCCTCCGCCCCAAGCAAGGCATGGGGATACATAGAATCACAGAATCATTTTGGTTGGAAAAGACCCTTATGAATCATTGAGTCCAACCCTTAACCTAACACTGCCAAGTCCACTGCTAAACCATGTCCCTAAGCACCACGTCTACACATCTTTTAAATACCTCCAGGGATGGTGACTCAACCACTTCCCTGGGCAGCCTGTTCCAGTGATTGACAACCCTTTCAGTGAAGAATTTTTCCCTAATATCCAATCTAAACCTCCCCTGGCACAACTTGAGGCCATTTCCTCTTGTCCTATCCCTTGTTACTTGGGAGAAGAGACCGACCTTCACCTGGCTACAACCTCCTTTCAGGTAGTTGTAGAGAGCGAGAAGGTCTCCCCTCAGCCTCCTTTTCTCCAGCCTGAACAACCCCAGTTCCCTCAGCTGCTCCTCACAGGACTTGTTCTCTAGATCCTCACCAGCTTCATTGCTCTTCTTTGGACATGTCCCCCTCCTGCCTAAGAGTGGTTCTCAAAATGGATGAGGCAGAGGGAAATACACACTCCAAAAAGACAGCATGGCAAGTTGGAGGACCTCCTGTCCACCATGTCCACCTGTGACTGTGCCTATACCAAGAGCAAACAAGGCACGGAGCTCCCCCTCCATGTGTCCCATGTTCCAAGAAGGGACGGTCACTAGAGATGAGGCACACGCTGTAAAACAGGCCCCAGAGAAATGCTCCAAAAACTGCAAGTCCTGTGCCCCAGAGATTTGATCCTTGCCTTTCTGTTGCTCTTTTCTCCCATATAACCTACCTCCCCCTTCCCCGGCCCATCTTGATGCCAGCCTAGGTTTCAGTGGGAGCTTTCTCACTGAAAGCCCCAACAGAAGAACACTGCAACTAAAGAAAATGTCTCCTTTAGCTTCAGTTCTGGCTCATGACATGACAGCAGCCAGGGGAGAAGCTACTGGAAACCCTTCCCAACCTTGCTCAGTGCAGAAATAAGTATTTCTTTTCTCCACGAGGACAACCAGGCAGCAAACAGGCTGCCTGGACAGGTTGTCCCATCTCCATCCTCGGAGGTTTTCAAGACTCTGATGATCAAGCCCTTGGCAACCTGGTCTGATCTCATGCCTGATCCTGCTTTGAGCAGAAGACTCAGCTAGAGACCTACAACCTGAATTATTCTGTCATTCTACAACCTACAAACCTCCATTAAACCTAAACAAATGGCTATTATCAAGAGCTCAGGGTCTGCCCTAAACAAGATAGATTTTAACTGGAAAAACAAGAGGCACCTACCTCACAACTCTACCCACTGCTCCAAAGCACAAGCACTTCTGAAGGAATTGTTGCAAATTTCAATTATTAATGTTTGGGGGTTTTTTTGGTAAAGCAATGGAACTCACCCTCCACTCTCAAAAAGCAACTGTGCAAACTAAAAAATTTCAAAAAACCCCAAACAATGCAGCTTTAATTTCAACCTCAGAGGCTTTGAAGCTATAAACAATGATAAACTGGGGCCAATACAAAAAGTATTAAACAGCATTACATACACCGGGCAGCTGGAGGTAGGGAAAGAGCACAGCCACAGTGGCTGCTCAGAGGGTTTAAAAAGCTCAGTGAATACACAGACACGATGCACTTTTATCATCTCTGGATCTAGAGTTACCTCAGGAACCTAAACGCAGTGCTGTGCCATGTAGCTATCCCGCACAAGTGCAATAACTAAATCTACCCATAACCTATATCCAGGAGGTTGAACCAGGCATAGACATAGATGTTATTTATGGAAATTCTTTCAAAGAGGAGTAAAAAAAAAGAAAGAGTTACTACTTGCTGCAGGAAAATTGAATTTTGCATGCTGCGGAAGTTCTGTTTCTGCTCATGAGACTTGACTCTTCCTCCTCCCTCTGCTGAGCAATTAAATGCTAGTCACATACAGCTAAAAATATAAAGCTGATTAGTAAGTAACCTATAAAAAAATTAAGCCAACTTCATTGGGGAACTCTCTCATTCCCAGTATATCTAATTCAAATATAATACCAATATCCACAGGTATATGATACATTTGAGAAAATTCTTGTACTGATGCAGCCGATAAAATGTCTTTTCTATCACAGACTATCATCATTCACGTTTCATAAATATTTTGCAAACACTGATGTTATCACTGAACATGAAGAAGACATACAAGCATTTCATTGTACCTAAGAGGATCGTATTTTGACACAGACACTGAAAAAAGGAACAACCTGGCGAGTGACGTTTCTGAGGTGTTTCAGAGGAGCTCTCACGCTTTGGGATGAAGGACACACGCAGGCTCTCGGCACCACCGCACTGCAGCCACACGCGTTCGTGTGGGCAGAGGCGACATGCTGCAGGACCACTGTCTCTGCTGCAGGTGCCTATGAGGGAAGGTCACACAACACCTGCTAGTCCACCGCCACAGGCAATGAAGCCTTCAAGGGAAGTAGGCAAAACCTTGCGGCATAGGGGCTGTGGTTATCTCTGCCCCCCGATCCAGGCTGGTGTGAAGACTCTTGTTAACTCCTGAGAACTGAAGAATGCTGTCTACTTGGATTGGTGTTTTATTACGCCATGCATCAAGCTACCCAGGAGCTAAAGTGGACTTCCCCACTTAGGATTTAGAAGCCTTAGTCCATGACGGAAAGTTAAATATTGTGATTGCATTTGCAGTTATGAGCACAACAGTAATAGAGGACAGGACAAAGCAACATCTCAGTTCTGCTTATCAAGGTGTCCATTTGACAAAGACACAAGCACGGCTGACTATACAGTGTTGTGAAACATCTATGAGTCATGAAAATAAATTAGTTCACTTTGTGGCAGACAAGATTTTTATCCCATAAACTAGGATATCAGTCCAAGTATTTCTTTAATTAAAACCATACAAGCCAGAAATAGCCACATTGCCTATTGCTGAGGCAGAACCTTACATCCATAAAAAACCCTAAAAATACAGTAAGTAGGAACTCCTAAAACACTGAACAGCACAACCACTACAAGAATTCGAACTCCGAAGGAAGTTACGGTACAACTTTACTAACCGTTATTGTAAATTGAAGACTCAGGTTAGATCTACAGTTTAAATCACTCAGGAAGGAGATTGGTTGCAGTATCAATAGCCACACGTAGAAAACGCCTGACACATCTTTCAAACTTCTGTGATCGAATTTGTACATGTATCATTGACTTTAAAATTTTCATACGACGATTTCCTCATCAAAGCTAGTGTTTTCTGTTGTTGTGAGTGTAATGGCAGCGTGACCTTGGGCTGCCACAGCTAAGCGCCTTGCATGCTATGCCAGTAGAGTACTACAGCCAGAACACTGCTCTGACACGTTAAGTCATCTGCCTCATCTGGCAGCTATATAATGCTATACTCAGGCCAGCTATTATAAACAAAGATCAGGGTGGATCAGTAATTGACAGAGAAGCCTTGAAAGTGTTCCAAGAAATAGTGTTAAGTATTCCTGCTAGTAATTTTTCTAGAGTTATTACTGCTAAATTGGTATGTAAAATAAGCTCCTGTCACTCATAGATACTGAAAAGTGCATGGGTGTCTGGAGGACAGGAGACATGGATGCTAGATTTGTAACCAAATCCTGACCAGAGTTCCCTTCTAGCTGCTTTGAAGCTTTGCTGCTCTCACTTCTCATCCTGAACCTTTTTCCCTTCAGGTAGTCCAGCCCTCCAGACATCTTCCCATGTGTGGTTCAAGGCAAAGCTGTCAATCTGGAACAGACATACTTACTCTGCAAGTGTTTCTTGTAATGAATCAAAGAACAAAGACTTGTCCTACCAGATATGTACAAATCAGGATTTCAACCCTGCTCTCCTGTAGCTTGCCAACAATCGTCAACCACAAGAAAGCTTATACTTTAATCTCAGTTCAATCAGTGGATTTTTGAAGATGAAGGAGAGTGTTACTTGGATATAGAAAAAAAAGTTTATATTGTGCCAAGCAGGCAGTGAGTAGAAAAGGACAAGCTTAAGCTAGCTAGTGAAAAATTAAAAGAAAGCCAAAATCTCTCCCCACCATCACCACCTTGCCCTGATCTTTTTAAAGTTGCTGTCTATATTTTTTTTGTTGTTGATCAGAGCAAAGCTATAATTAGAGCTGTAACAAGCCAATAATTTCTAAATGCTCATACAAAGATTAGATAAGTGATGTTACTCACTGACAAATTAATCCCCCCTACACTAAAATCTGTTCAAAGATTGTTTTAAAGCAAAACATTTACTTTGCTAACTTCTGATTCAAAGAGCTAGAGGATACAACTTCTCAGCATTTGTAATGTGCATCGCTGTTCTGTATGATACAAAGAAAACATGACCTAATGGCTGACACACAGGACCAGGGTGAGGAGATGATTCTCACTCTATTGCTGGCATTGCCACTGACTGATCAGTCAGTCTTTGGGCTTTTGCCCAAGTTTTTCCAGCTGCAGTAAGAGAGGTGTGCTTTACCTACTCCTTCTCTTAGCAGCACATCGCTCCACAAACACCAGTGGGATATATTCA
This sequence comes from Grus americana, assembly GCF_028858705.1. Taxonomy (NCBI): domain Eukaryota; kingdom Metazoa; phylum Chordata; class Aves; order Gruiformes; family Gruidae; genus Grus; species Grus americana. The sequence continues at coordinate 26,542,863 of NC_072855.1, read as the reverse complement.
TCCTGCTTATAGGCCAAATTTATCCTTTCTAGCCTTAAATCATAGGCAAAATTTCATAAAGTAAAGGTAAATCTCTTGTAAAATCCCCCTCCCCAAATTTAAGTACTCTACCTATACAATACAGACACAAGAATAGTTTCTTGATAATATTTTTCTTTACTGTCCTTCCCACCTGCTGCAGCTTTTTGCATCTCATTTCACAGTAGATTTAGGCAGGAGTTACATATGTTTCCCAATCAGTCTCTGATTGCCAATCATGATTTGATTCACATATAGATGGGGTTCTTCCCTGTCAAAAAGACAACCGACACTGAAGTCTCACCCATACGAAATGATCCCTGCACTTCTCTAGGTCCCCAAAAACCTCAATCACATTAGTTTTTTAAGTGCTGCAACTTGACTAAACCATTTTCCAAACTTCAGGCCAAAAGAGCTGTTGAAGTACAGCTGCACAGCATCTTCCTGTATTGCAGACAACGCCTGAGGCCAGCCGGACAGATTTAGAGCAGGGCTACAGAGCTTCAAAGAGATGCCTGCCAGGCGGAGAGAAGACAGGACTAGTCCATTTGACAACTGAACTGAAACAGCAGGGGAGCAGCCCTACGAGGGATGGAGGAGGAGGAAGGGGCACGCAAAGAACAGGAAGAGAATCAGAAGGGGAGGACAGGAGGGCCAAAGGTAACGTATATATGAAAAGGAATACATACTTCACAAAAGAGACTCAGGGCAGAAAATGAATGAATAAAATACAAACCCAAAACAAATCTCAGAGCAGCTAGAGGGAAAAAAATGCCTAGAAACAGCTTCTCTTAACAGGCAGAGGAACTAGTGCCTGTGTATCTTAGTCAAAGCCTGGGAAGGACATAGCTAACAAGAACTGAATCAATAAAGGAAAATATACAAATAAAGGCAGTGAAAGCAAGTTTAGAAAAGGCTTTGAAAACATGCTCAATTTGTAAAAGTTTTCTTAAGGCAAAAGAAATGTAGTCATTTCTTCCACTTCAGACAGCTCTGCTTCTTCATCTCAGCTGCTTTTCTATCCCTGTTTGTCGTCTTCTCCTTCTCTCCTAAAAATTCAGTAGAGTTAAGCATCAGACAAAAATACAGCCCTGGTTTCTCCTTGTGGGAGGTGATACAGTGGCAGCTTCAGAAGGCTTTCTTACTTCCAAGAACGTGTAGCTTGGAAGCCCCATCCTGCTGGGGCAAAAAGCAAACCTCTTCTTCCCCTCTGGAGGGCTCACAGTGACAGCTAGTTATTCAGCATCCTTCCCAGCAAGAGGCCATGTTTTATGAGGAGTGGGACAAGCCCAGGAGGCTCTTTTCTTTCTTAATTTGGATTCCCAACCTTCCTAGCAGGGGTTATACCTTCAGAGAGGAGTTTAGCATTTCAGACTCTGCAGATGGAGAGTATATGTAAATCGTTGTGTTGTCCAGAAACCAAAGTAAAATAGGTACAGGGAGAAGGCTCAGTGAAGTGAGTCCAGCGTAGCTGTCAAATTCTTGCAGATAAGGCCCCAGACTGATCACACCCATATCGAGCTGCCTATAGCAGCGCTGGTCTGTGCCCCAACACACAGTGAAGAAGCCAAGCATCAGTACCATGCCCCATCTCTGTAACCTGACATCTAAGCCCTTCCCGTCCTTGAACCAGGGCACTCCTGTATGCTCAATCGCTAAATTACTGCCTGTGCCTTAGTCTAAGGCATGGGGACCTGGAAAATTAAATGAAGCAGCTGGGTAAAGAGAAGCAAACATCTAGAAGGATCAGAACCTATAATCTTATCTTAGGCTGGCAAATTCCCTTCCACCCACAGGCAGGTCTCCTTCTCTTTCTCAACATCTCGCTCAGTGCATTCCACTTGTTTCCCCATGTAAGATCCCTGCAAAGTAGTCTCCTCTCCTTGCTCTGCCCTTGATGTGCTTGAAACACATAACTTTGCTTGAAGCTGAAGTGCCAGGAGTAATTATAATGATTTGCATTACCCAGCCACATTATTGATAAAATCATGAAGCTAGCGATATAAAATCCTTAGTTAGAGCAGAGAAACTCTGACAATAGCACCATCTGAATGCACACTTGCTCTCTCTAGAAAGCTTCATCATTAAGTGCAGTCGAGCTTACAAACCAGGTGTTCTGCAAATGTCAGAGTCACAACGAATTTGAAAATTCAAACTCTTCTGCCTCTTTTGCCAATATCACCACGAGGGCGAAGACACTGGAAGCAGAAACCAGACACAGGAAAATCTGTGTTCAGCTGGCCACATCATCCTGAAAGCTGTAGAAAGGGAAGGATGAGAGGGCATCAAACAGGTATAAACACACCCAAGTCCTAACAGTGGCTTCTGTTGCTGAGTTTCCTCTCAACTCTTCCATAGCTATACTGGTCTAGAAATCCTCAAAAGGGAGACAGTTACACTTTCATTCAGCTACTTTTCTCATCGCCATTGTGCTTCTAATCTACAGCAAACCGAGGCTTTTCTCTACCCTCCAAACATTCCCATTACCAGCTCTCCCATATCAGACACAATGCTTACCTGGCTTTTCCCTTACAGCCAATTCATTCAGACAGCAGCAGCCTCTGCTCTGTCATTCCTGCCTGCTTTCCTGAAAATCATTCACTCTTGACTCTGTACCACTTCCCTCTGACAGGATCTAGTCCGTGCTCACAGCACATCCCAGCTCCCATGCTTGCTGCAGGCTCCATGGCTTGGTTGTCCATAGCCAGAGGCCAGCATGAAGCAGGGGAGTAAGATAAGACGTGCAGGGGAATAAGGTAAGACACAAGTCCTTTGGCATGAATCACATGGCATCACTCCCTGGGACAGATCCCTGCCCGTTCCCTGTTATCCATCTGGCCAATGTGTGGATGAAATCTGAGATGAAAGCAAAAAATTGTCATGCTCCAACTCTCACCACATCTCTGATTCTCTTTGTTGTTACACAGGAAAGAACAGCGAGAATTCCCTCTCCTGACACTTGTCTGCAACCCTTTTACATGCTTTATTTGCAGTCCAGTCCTTATTTCTTGTTTTGTTTTTACTACCTACTTTCATTGCAGTTTTGTAGCGTCTAGATTCCTGCTGTGATGTGCTCTAGTTTTATTCCTGCCTTTTCCTCTGGGGAAGCGGGGGAGAGAAAGATGAAAAGGTAAAATTAATTTTGTTTCTTTGATAAGGCACTTAAGAAGCACATTGGCCCCTCCGAGTATTTCAATAGTTTATCCTCTTTTCTAATATTTCTGAGACAGGAATTAAAGCTGAATGCTCAAAACTGCCAGCACATCCACATCCTCCTCTTTGAAAATTGAAAACTGAGACTAATTATAATGGCTCGCACAGTCCAATTATGTTGCTGATCTAATCAGCTAACATCAGGAGAAGCGCTGAATAAATCTGCACAATAGCTGGGACAGAGAGTCGATTTCTCCCTGGCCCAGCACATTTAAAGCATGCTTATCAGCTGCATGACATCCAAAAAAAAAGAGATGCTGGCTGCAAAAAGTTTTTTGAATTTTCCCCTCCCATTTGTCTACCCACATCCCAAAGGAAGAAGCCTTTAATTTACAAAGGATTTTGTTGGGTTTTTTTTTTCCTGGTCCGGGCACGCCCTCTTGAAATAAAGCAAACATAAGCACTCGGGTTTCATTAGTTAGTGATTAAATATGTTATGAGACAGAAAACTGGCAGAGAAAATAAGGCTGGTTTGTTCGTGTTGGTCTTACTGTTGGCTCTTTGTGCACACTCTGAGTGGCAGGCCTCTGTAAACTGAGCTCAACGCTTGTGGGGTCCTTCTTCAACTCGACCGGGGGCCTGTCCCCTCTGGCTACTCCATCAAATTTCAGAGATCTGCTCGGTGAAGGAGTAAATATTACTGTTGTACACTCTTTATCCTTCTCTTCCACGCCATTGAAATTCTCTCCATTCATGCTGACTTTTCCATCTACCTGCAGAATACAGTTAAATAAATATGCTGAGGCAATTAGCATTCAAAGGAATTTAAGAAATTAGGACTTCAACATAATATTACAATTGTTAACACAGTCTGTGCCATCGGTGAAGGACAGAGCCAAGCACACATTTTATTCAATGGGCGAAGATAGAAGAAAACCCTATTCCAAGGGTTTGTCAAACAAAATATAGACAGGTAATAATTTTTCTGGATTCCCTGGTTTCCCACATTTTGTTCTTCCAGTAGCACACAGACACCCTTTCTGTGCATCACAGGTCAATGGATTTTAAAAGAACAACAAAGCTTTATGTTAAATTTACACCAAAACTGCTGGGTTTTGCATTGCCTCATGCAAGAGGCAAGCAGGTTCTCTGGGACTAATTACACTGATGGACTGCTACGTAACCTGACGACCTCATCACAGTACTAGTAGACTGTGCTTTCTGAAGCACTGTCATGTGAACTTTGAAGGGTCAGGAGCAGCAGCGTTCATCCACTTGTTGCTTTACATAATATTGAAGCAAGGAACCATGAAGTAAAACTGGGCATTCCACCTTCTCCATGAGGCGATAAAATAAATAGCTGCTTTCACAGAAAATGATTTTATGCTGTCTCCATGGAAAGGAGAAAGCAGAAACAGTTTAACTTCTTTGTTCTCAGGGTCAAGCTAGCTCCTTGGTGGGCATATATTCCCACTAAGGAACCCTTAAGCAAGGAAGAAAATACTAAATAAACTCTAGCTTCTTCCTCTGCATTTATACAGCTTCCTCTCGGGACTTCAATACTTCATAATTATGTACTGAATGGAGGTGGCATGTAAAGACTCCCTTCAATTTGGAGGGCTCTTTGTAGAAGCCATGGTATACACGAAAAAAGTCTTTCTACAAAGAACTCAGAAGCCATTCACCATAAGAGGGCCCAGCTGGAGAGAGATCAGAAGAGGACCAGGTATCAGTAACACCTGCTTAGCTACAGCACAGAGGTTTGTAGGCTTGTCAGAGGGGCTGAGTTTTAAACAAATTTGAAGGAGGGCTTTGCTACGCTGTGCACAGAGATCCTTGCTTGCAAAACGATCATCACAGGAGACAACACAAAGGTGAGGGAGTAAATATGGACAGAATCTTCTCTGCTGATTATTTGACTTTGGGGGAATAATGATGTAGATCAGTGAATTCTCAGAGAAGCTATCTAGGATATATATGGTGATTAGTCATTTCAGGTTTCTCCACAAGGTACTGCATAAACAAAAAACACAGAGGTAAGCCATTCCATGAGAACTTTCCACTTATTTCACTGTTATTGAAAACTGATGCAACAACTGTGTAAAAACTGCTTAATTGAACTGAAATACAGTTTAAGAAAACAAAGTTCTACCCATCTCATCCTCCCTGCCCCACTCCTTATTTCACCATTT